>NW_009952974.1:1918756-1937444 GCF_000747805.2 Chaetura pelagica
AGCGGTTCAAAGAGAACAAAGGGTTAGATAAGACACACTTCAGGAAGAGACTCAGTTGTGGAAAACAATTATTCACGATGCAGGTAAGCTGTGAAAGCACTCTGCAGCTGAACTCTGCCTGAAGGGGCGATTTCCTGGCAGAGCAGCCCTGTCACCTCCTGCTGATGCAAAGGTGTCTGGCAGCCACTGGGAACAACCAGGCACCACTCTAAGCCACGCAGGACCATCCTGCTGCAGAGTCTGAAGGAACAGAGCTGCAAATAATTTAATTCAAGGAAAAAACGTTGCCTAAGCGATGCGTCAAACTACGTCTTTGGCCATTCTAGTCAACTTGGCAGTACTCTGATGAGACTAAAAAGGTAGAATGGCATTTGAGGCAGTAATTACAAGAGAAAATACACTGGGAAACACCAGATAACGCTGCCATATGACACAGTTTTAAAGAAAATCAGCCAGCAAATTGACAGTGGTGCATAACATCAATTTCTCTATCAGGGCAGTGCTGGGAAGTTTTCTAGCTTAGCTCACACATTCTTTCCTTTTTCATGGCTCCCTGTTTTCCAGCTGAGCAACAAGTCCAGTGGAACACCATGCCCTTTTGAAGAGCTGGAAAGCCTCTCACACAACCAGTCCCCAGGAAACACAAAAAAAGTAACTGTAAATCTGCAAAATTAATGAACAAGCATCCAATGCAATGACAAGATAGCAGCAATACAAGGTCAAGGTCGAAAAAGAAATGCAGTCACTCCAATGTGCTCTTCTATTTCCTTCCTCTCCCCGTCCCATGAAATGCCACTTGTGTTCAAGCTACTTCTGCCACTGTAGGTAGGAACACCCAGGGCACCTCTTGAATCGAGTAGGAAAGCTGTTCCTGGCTCCTGACCGCTGCACAGTTCCCTCTGCCTGCAGTACAGGAAGAACATTTGTGTTTTTTCAACCCCCCGGTCTCCTCCCGAGATCTGCTTGTGTGGAACCAGCTTGTCTTATGCTATGACCCAAACTACAGAAGTAAATCAAGTGCAATACAGTTTGTATTTACAGCTCCATACAGGCCAGAGGGCTAGGCACTCTCAGACAGATGTATAAGCACTTATGTCCTCAGCATACAGTGTTTTTGTCCTGTACAACACAAAACTAGAAAGGACAATGTGTAAAGAAATTACAGAAAACAGCTGCTTAAAAGAACAATGAGCAAGAGTCATCATCACAAGAGAAAGAGGCAAGACTAGGATACAAGTGACAAACAACAAGGGAAAAACTGGGGACAAACAGGAAGAGCTACGCAAGGAGTCAAATAATAAAGATGGGACAAGATGGTATTAGTGAAGCACAGGTGAGACTTCTACTCAGACTTGAATATCTCTCAGTGGAGAAGAGAGAAAGAGGTGACAGGATGTGCTGGGTTACTTACATGGGGCATAGAACATCATCAGAAGGGGTTTGTCCTCCTTCTTTAGAAGCCTTCTCAATTCCTAGTGAATGAACCAGAGAACATAAAAACAGATCTATACCCAAGGACACCTCTTATTATTTGTGTTACAACTTTAAAAAAATTAATATATGTACTCATAGAATACAGCCTTATTATCTGAGGGAAGAAGGGTCACCTCTCCTAACACACAAGACTTTGCTTTCTTCTTCTTGCTCAAGTTTAACTTGAAAGAAGATGGCAAAATTTATTATAGATTTGAGTAACTGCTAAATATCATACATCAGTAGCTTCACTGTGAGACATGGAAATTTCACGGTTTGGTTTATTCTTGCTGCAGAATCTCTGACTGGAAACTTTTCTTCCCTGACCCAACCAAAAAGCCATACTCTAATTCAAAAAGTCATACTCAATAATAAATAAACCAAGTTCAGCTTCCACACTGTGAAGCCTTGTCAGATCTATAAGAAGCCATGAGAATATATTTTTCAGTACCAGCAGGACAGAGAAACCAGATTAAATTTTCAAATTGAATGCAACCCTTGGAAGGCCTTTAATAGAGTACAGAGGGTGAACATTAAAAATTAATCTTCCTACAAAAACTGAATGTCAAAATAACAGTTTCTAATATTAAAAATGAAAGCCAGAAAATTGAAAAGGCCCTTTACAAAATACCAGCTAGAGTCCAATCAATTAAAGTTTAAAAAAATCTATAGACTACAAAACTAATACAGAAGACCAAGCTGATTATATCACAAAGAATATAATAGGTAGCTCTGTGGTGACACTGGTTTTTTAAGGTAGTTTCATCATATTTGCTGCTTTCCCACCTGTCTCCAAGAGGACAGTTACTGTACAAGGTTTATTCCCTCAAGATCTGGATCCTGTTCCTTCCTGCTCCAGACTTCCTGAGACGACATCAGGCAGAGGAGGGAACCCAAGGTTTAACAAACACCTGCAGTTGTAAGAGCAGCTCTTTACCTCCTACTCACACCCTGCAGTGACTGCATCTTGCAAGCTGCTGCACTTTCCTGAGGCAAACAGGTCTCTTCTGCCACACCATCCACAATGCTTTGATACTTGCCATGTTGCTGGTAGACTAGTATCATGAACACATTCAGGGGAGCAGAAGGTGGGGAAGCAGGAGACTTTACTCTATAGTTACCACAATCCATAAACTTTGTGAAGTCACTTAAAACAGTCTGGTTGCTTTAAGCTTCCCTTTCAATGAAAAGAAACAATGTGGCTTCATTAAGACTTAAACATACACACTCTCCCCACATATTTATAAAATATCTCTCCAGCTTATGTACCTTTTCACTGTCAACGTGCACAACATCTTTGGCTTCAGGATCCTCCTCCCACAGTGGAGCACCTTCTGGATCCTTGAGAAAGGCCACAATAGACTGGAATAAACAGAGAAAAAAAAGCTTTTAAAGGAAAATTAATGGAAACCATGGAAACCCAATCTCAAAACCATGCTGTCATGCAAACCTCATCCAATTAGTGCCTTTATTTTTCTGCTCATATACTCCTCTGCTCTAATGCAGACGAACACAAATCTCCTGTTGCAGAAGCAAGTGATGCACTGGTGTTTACCTTCCACATAACTGGTATCCCAACTTAGCAGTTCCCATTTTCACTGTAAAACTGGAGAAAAGAGTGTGTAAGACACAAGTGTGTTAGGCACAGACCTAAGTGTTAAGGAGCCTTCAGACAGCTTTTTCAATGGTACTAGATCTGCAACACTTCCACAGCTACTCTCTGCCTTAGCAGGAAAGATTTCCCTTTATGCAGAGGTCAGCTTCCCATGCCCTTCACCATATCGGAATAACCTCTGAATCCAATAGGTCTAAGTTGGAGGCCACACTGATACTCACTGTGAGCAAAAGCAATGAACTCCACACTTAAAGATCAAACTGCTTATTTGGTCAAAGGAAGAATAATCCACCCATATTTCCCCCTACGATCCATCTACCTAGAAACAGCCCTCAATGGATTTTCAAGTAGGCAAGTAAGAAGCAAATGTGAAAAGAGAAGTGGGAAATAGGAGAGCCTGTGGTTCTGCAGCTTCCATATTCAGCAAGCTGAGAACACACATATACATACTTTGTAACTACTTTACCTGACTGATATGCAGACAACAATCTGTTTCAGCAGACCACAGATTTTTCTTTATCATAAGGAAATATTCTCTAATAGTTCTTATTTCAGCCTGAGGGAAACACCAGCCTTTCAAAGTCAATGAGACACTCTCCATGGATTCCAGCAGAGTTGCACTGCCCCCCATTTCTGGCTACACAGGGAAGCACAGGCTTGATCACTATTATCTTCAGATGTCTGTGCTTGAGGAAACAAAATACTTGGTATTCTGTGTTCATTCAACACTCAGATTGTCCTAATTTCTTTCTCTGTGGCACTGGTTGAAGGTATGTGTCCACTCCCAGGCAGGATCTCTGCCACACCAGTGACACAGTGAGGTCTCTGATGAGCTCCCTTCAACATGAGTGGATGATGCTGCCACAGCATGTACTGAACTTACCTCGAGTTGGAGCAAAGAAAAGCTTCACTGAAGCCTTTTTCAATTCATGGGCTATTTTGCTAAGGCAGGTCATGACTGAAAAACAGAGCTGAGTATATCCCAATATATGTCAAGAGCACACATCTAAAAGCCTAGGTTTGTACTTCACCTTCTCAAAAGCAGGTTAGCAGCACATCTGGTGATATGCCACAGAAACAGCCTTAGAGACACTTTTGCCACCTCTCTGCCTTTGGTAGGGCTGCTCTGGTACAACATCCCAACAGCTTAGCAGATAGTGGAACTCAACTCACTTTCCTGCATCTCAGTTGGTGCTGCAAGGCTCAGGAGGATTCAGAGCTTATGGCAGGATCCATTTATTGCATTTGTGTTTCTGTCTACTTGCACAGCTAACACTGAAGAGATTTTGTCTTATCAAAAGCAGCAGCACATATTAGTCACTAGACAGCACGTAAGGCATTTAAAGTACACAGTAACAAGACATAAGGGGTGAGGCAGTAGTTTTGGGACAACAAACACTTAAAGGAGAACAAATTTGTTTAAAGATGACATTAGCAGAGAAAAAGATAGCTAGGAAAAAAAAATAAATAAACAAAATCAGGCAATTTATAATGGAGTTTAAGTTGTAAAAAAATCAAAAATCAAAGGCATTAGCATGCCAAATGATGCCCTAAGAAGATTTAATAATATATGGGGAAAGGAGAGAAGAGGACAAAACAGCAGAGATGTTCTACATTTAGGAAAGCTACATCGAGTTCTGCTCGCTCTCAGTCTGTGCAGACCCCAACACTGAAGAGAGGAGAGAGGGGTCAACATTTTAAATGGCTAATGAGCACAATTGATTCTGCCAGTTTCAAGAATTTCTGTGTGCCAAGTTCAGTCATGCAGAAACAGATGTGGTTAGAGGATGGGGAATTAAAGAGATTTAATTCATCGAGACTCTCCCTCTCAGCCAAGACAGAAAAAATTAGATGTGTAATGTCTTCTGGCAGCAGCAGAGAGTATGTTGCCTTCCACTCATTACTCTATGCACTGAAGAGAACTTCCTGTGTGCCTTTAAATATGAAAGAAAGCCCCAAACAAACCATAGCACTTTCTAATCACAGAAAAACAGTGGTCCACAGGCTGCTAGGTTAGGTATCAGAGCACAGCCCACACTGAAGAATCAGCTGCGCTCTTGTCCTGCCATGATGTGGCAAGGACCTACTTCGACCCTGCTGCACCAACAGAGCCACACTGAGCTGTAACCCACTGCTCAAACCCTTGTCACAGCTTTGATTCTTAAACACTAATTAAGCAGAATACAGGACACAGCTTCATCCAGCCTATGCTGCTAAATTCAGCAAATTTGCTATCCCCTCATCCAGGTCATTGATGAAGATATTGAACAAAGCTGGGCCCAGTACTAACTCCTGGGGAACACCATTAGTCAGTCCATTTCCTTGGCTAGTACTGAGCAGATTTGTACTTTAATAAGTTTTCTCCATTTTAGAAGGAGAGTTAAACTCCCCCTGTACTTCATCCTCCAGAAAAGACTTCATCATCTAATAAACTCAGTCTGGAAACTGGCTTTAGGGCACTATTGAGGATTAGGACATGGCATAGTTAAAGCAACATATATTGAACAAAGCTGGGCCCAGTCCTAACTCCTGGGGAACACCATTAGTCAGTCCATTTCCTTGGCTAGTACTGAGCAGATTTGTACTTTAATAAGTTTTCTCCATTTTAGAAGGAGAGTTAAACTCCCCCTGTACTTCATCCTCCAGAAAAGACTTCATCATCTAATAAACTCAGTCTGGAAACTGGCTTTAGGGCACTATTGAGGATTAGGACATGGCATAGTTAAAGCAACATATGAACAGACATATCAGCTAAGATCAAAGACTGATCTAAGCTTAGGTCTCCAACAGTAGCTGACTTACAGATACAGACTAAATTCTTGTACAAAAAGTAGTTAAGTTTTTGGACTCTGCACCAGTTGTTTTATTTGGACCCTGTGATTGTTAACTGTCAATGGATCTATCCTTTATGACTATCTAAAACTTTTTTTAAGATTCCTAAATTCTTGGCTTTCATAACATGCAGCTAGTTACAGGTTCCACAACTTCTTTTTTAACATTGCATTTATTTGTTTCAGATCAGCTGTTCCAAAATGCCAATGTTTGCACCCAAGTTTGGAGAAAAAAAATAGGTAATCATTCCTTTTTTCAAGGTACTCACAATTACACAATATCTATCATAATCTCCTTCAGTTGTCCTTTTTTCTAAGCCCAGGATTCTTCACATAAATATCCAGGCCTCTGTGCCTCTGATCATCCTCAGTGCCCTTTGCAGAACTTCTACAACTTGCACTTGATGGGGCAACCAGAATCACATACAAGACACGAGACAAGGGAACCCAACGGTGGGATAAAATTTTCTCTTCCATTCTCTGTTCCTTTTCTAAACTTTTAACATTTAAATACTGTTAAGCACAGGGCCAATATTTTCAAGTCAACTATTGTCCTGACTGGCAATTCAAAACCCATTACAATAGTCTACATTACTCCAGCATAGTTGGAGCTGTGTCCTTTCCTTCACTCTCATGTTCATTACATTGCAAGTTCCTATTTTCACATTGACAAGCCACTTGGCATTGTGAGAACCTAAGCTATCTGCAAAGAGCTGGAAATATTTTTAACTATTCCTAATAATTTTACATCACTATGCTTTGTTATCTTACAGTCCACCTCCCTTGACCAGATATCCCAGACAGCTCAGGTCCTAGCACAAGTCTCAACAGCAGGAGGTTCTAACTGCTTACTAACTTCCCCCCACTGTGAGCATTGAGCTCTCCTTTATTCCTCATTTTTCTAACAGGAAATCCACATGGGCATCTCTGCTAATTACATAAGGATTTAGTTACTTCAAGAAATGAAAAGCTTTTCTTAAAAACCCAAGTACACTATCAGCTGGCTCAGCCACATCTATGAAATTGCCGATTACTTCAGAAGAATCATTTTACAGTTCTTCAGAGCTGTGTCTATCATTCTCCAAAATGTCATACATGCATTAATATGACTGCTGGATGCCTGGAAAGAAGATCTGAGTTTTATTGCCACAAGCTTGCTGAATGATGTGAAACAAATCCTCTAATCTCCCTGTTCTTCGGTGTATCCACCTGTATGTAAAATGGGTATGAAACCCTACATGATTGTGTTGCTCTGCTGCTGCTCATTGTTTGTAATGTACTGGGAGATTCCTGACAAACACAGCTGAGAGAAAGAAAGGCCACTGCCTCAACAGAAGAAAATAGGGAGAAGTGGAATAGAGGGAGAAAAACAGAAAATATTCTGGCAGCTATGAGCAGCAGAACAAGTAAACACTCAGCTGACTTCCTTGACCACTGCACAGCTCTGATGCCCTGTACAACCTGTAAATCGCTAAGCAGCTGGTTTCACAGGGGCAGCTCAGTAAAGACTAGAACTCCTAGAGGGAGGGAGCTTCAAAATATCTCTTCAACCCACACTACAATTGCACATCCCTGTTCATAGGATGCTGGTTCCTTCACCCATGCAGGCAGAGCAAGAAGGAAGGGGGAAACGCTCATCATAAAACAGCAACTGAAGGAATAAATTGTATGGTTCCTGTTGTGTTGTGATTGCTTCTCAGCCCCATACTCCTTGGGGCTCTGTGGGTGCTTTCCAGTTGATCTGATCTGTAAGGAAGACTTACAGACTAATTCCTGCTTGCAGGACTTCATGAAGGGCAGAAAAGACATTTAATGCAGTGTTCAAACCACCCAATCTGGGCAATTAACAAGTCTCCCTCACCCTACCACCCCACCAAGAGAGAAAAAAAATTCACCAGGTGCATTTCCTAAGTACAGAAGGAGCCTCAGACACTTGCTGATGAGGCAGGGTATCCAACAATGCTCTTTCTAATGCCAGTCAAGATTTCTACTGTAGGAGATAGGAAGATATACAGTCCTACTCTCCCCATCTCAGGCAAATCCTGCGTGCCAACCCCAAGTGCAGGCTGCATGGAACTTTGGCTGTAAAAGGAAAGCCCAGAGTTAGCACACTTAGAAATGGCTACTCTGAGAGACTCAGGTTCACACAGCATCTCTCACAGGCTTTCCTCCATCCCTGGCCAAACCTCTGAATAAGCCAGAAAGGGGAAGTAAATGTAATTATTTCAGCCTGGGGTGGCGTCATCAAGCCTCCACAAGACCAACGATCATGCAGAGCTGGGTTTGCTGGAGGAGGAAGAGAAATGGGAAGTGGACATCATAGCTGGGCAGAAGAAATTTCTGGAAGCCAAGTCATCACAGGGCTGCAGCCTCATGTGAGGATACTCACAGTGCTTCACCAGGGCTTTGCAGAGGAAGGCTGCATGCTTTTGGCCTGCTTACTGTGCTTTTAGTCCACCATTTCCACAGTCACCTCCATGTTCATTTCCCATTTCATGTCCTCTTCCTTCCATTGCCTTCACAGAATGTTTCTGTTGCTTTGTGTCAAGGTGTGCAGGAGAAGGAAGGTGGTTTTACCCCTGCTCAACTCAGGGCACATTCATAGCAACTGTGGTTCCATAATCCAGTGAAAAACAAGGCCACTCTGCTCTCCTTTAAAGTTTATAAACACACAACCTAAAAACCTCAGAGAACTCCTTATTAAAATGCTGTATCAGCTCATACTTTTAGTTACATTGCCACTAATAGCTCCTTGTAATGAAAACAAGAGAATCTCTATTTATTGCCAGCCTGCAATCTAACTTACAATTTACATCACAGTTCAACATGGGTTCAATCTTTTTAATAACACACAGTTTTCCTGGATCTGTGGTTGATAGACACACTCACAAAAACCTTTAGGTCATTCTGACAGCTGTTTATAAAGATTAACCCCCTCCCTCTCATGCCTTCAGCATGAAAAAGTACCAACACCTGTATTTAATCCACAAATGTCTCCCCTATATCTAGGAGAACTAAAAGAATAATAATAAAATATTTAAATTTACCTTCAATGTGACCGCTCTGTTATATTCAGTATGAAATGCACCATCCCTGTTGAACAAGGAGTGGGGAATAGCGTTAACTTACAATAAGGCTGCTGGAAATCATATAGCTGCTCTCCCTCACTTCTCACTAACCAGAATAAAATTATCCCATTGAAGCCAGAGAATGAAGCAGAATTTACAGTACAGAAATTAAAGGGGGGGAGGAAAGTAAGGAAAAAAGAAAGGCGCATAACAGAGTGTAAAGCAAACAGGTTTACATTAAATAATTTCCTCCCTGACACTTTAACAAGAATATTTACTAAGGCATTATCTTTGGAGATGCAGATGCAGCTGCCTGGTGTCTCTTACACTTAAGAGCACTCCCACTCCCATTATTTCCAGGAAGAAAATCTCTTGCTGTCTCACTACACTTGTCTTTCTCCACTTACTTTATGAAGTACTACCGCGAGTCAGAAAAACAAGCAGGAGGGTGAAGTGACTTGCCCGAAGCACATGCCAACATAAGTAAGGGAGTCCAAATCTCAGGCATCAGCCCTGTGCACTGGGTAGTTTTAGTCCATTTGGCTCCCAATTAACTAAATGGACTCCCAGGCCCTGCTCATGCTCTTGGTGTACTCTGTTTAACAGTAGAATAAACTTAACCCAACTTCTGTCAAAACACATGCCTGTAAACTGAAGAAACAGAAATCGATTTCACAAGTTTTCATACTGCAGCAGTACAGAGCTGCAAGAACTAATGGTCCTAACAGGGGCATCAACAGTAAGAACCACAAATCCCAGACCAACACTCACTTATAATGGAGCAATTCCACTCCTTTCTCCTTTGAATTAGGATTTACTTTCATCTTCTTGCATAATTTTCGGCTTTCAGTATCACTGCAAAAAACACATATCGGAAGAAAAATGGTTACCAGAAAGGAAATCAAACACATTCACTGCTGAAAACTCATTGCTATGCTTCCTCATCAGCAATTAGTTGCAACTAACAGTAATTTGGAAGCTGCTCAGCTAAGTTTGTGGAACAAATATTGTGGAAAGTGGCATTAGCCAATTTAATTTCTCCGTTTGCGTTGTCAGAACACAGTGAACTGTGTTAAAATGACATTCCAAAGCCAGGCCCTAACCAATGGTAAAGGAGATCATTCTGGCATGTCCAAGGACTCAGCAGATTTTCTGCCTGTGGGATTAACACTAAATTTAGGAAGTCAAGTTTACAAGAGGACCAAGCTACTCTTAGGGCAATGGTAAAAAAGCACTGTTTGTGAAAATATTCAAAGAGAAAATATGTGGCAGAAGATAAATCAGAACTAAAAAGAAACATCTTCATGGTATCTCCAAGCCCAGATCCCAAGTGGCTAGCCTTAAAAATGTCCTGCAGAAACCAGATTTTGAAGCCCCAAGTCCAGCAACCCCATTTACTCTAGGTATGAGAAATGTGTCCTGGGGCCACATTTGCCAAGTGGAGGAAAGGACCACAGCTCCTGAAGGAGGCATCATGTAACAGCACACAGACTTGCTGGAGGTGGTTTTCACAGTGAATGAAACACTTTCAGCACTGTATTAGGGTGAGCTGAAGAAGAGAGAAGGGTCATGGGAGGAAAATTCATATACATTCTCTTAGGTGGGCAGATAAGTGGTCTGCATGGTTTAGCTGCTGTCCTAAACAATGCAGAAGTGAAGCTATAAGGATTCTTCAAGATGAAGTGAACATGAAGTCAGTCCAAGACCTGGAGAGGAGAGTGAAACAACACAACTACAAAGAAAAGAGGATGATTCACATTGACAAGACTATTCTTTGCATTGACAAACAGCTAGATTAAAAAACTTGGAAGCTTGTTTCCAGAGGACAAGTTGTACCTTTTATGCAGATAAAACAATTTAGAAAATGAAAACACTGAAAACCCATCAAGTTTAAACTGATTACAGCCACATTAGAGACCCTGAGATGCAAGGGTGGCAAGAGCCCCACCAAATTAGGTGCTGCTGCTCCCAGTGTTCTCCAGCTGCCTTCCTGCAAACATGAGGAACAACAAACAGTAAGTTTGCAGTGTGCTGCAGATGAGAGTCTGCCTTTGTGGAAATTCTCTAAATGCTTATTGGAGATGGAGATGAGGAGGGGGTGCTACAGACACATGCATCAAAATCAGATTATTATCCTGAAGACAGAAACGAGCATTTTAAGAAACTAGCAATGCATGCAGCTACCTCACCGGAAAGGAGCACCTGTAATCCAAATTGTATAGAAACACGTTCATCTGAAGAGCCTTACTGAAATCATGCTGGTTCAGCATTTTCAGACCATATCTAAAGCTAGTTATTTTAACCCAGAAATGATTTCTTTGCTTCTCTGAGAGACTGGAGATCTGAGCCTGAGAACACAGTCATTTTCATGTTCTCTGCTGCACTTTTGTCTTCCCCAGACTGCAGTGGAAGGTGGAGCTAAAACATGTCATCTGCTCATTGAATAACATGGACATTTCTCCCTGTAACAAAACTAGATTACAAAACAAACAGCCTGGATTTGGATTGTTGCTGAGAAGGTGGTTTGCACCGAAAGTCTGCAGCAACATCAAACCCAGCGTCCAGAAACATCCTGTCTTCTCTCACCTGCAGTCCTCCAAATGTGCCATGGGCTAAACCTCAGCAATTCCAAGGTCAGGGAATCTCAGGAGGAGGTACAAGTTCCAGCATCCTCCCATCTTACTCTATACAGACCTAGAGGCATGAGCCCTTGTGGGCTAAAGTCAGCCCATTCTACAGTCAACATTTGTAAGCGTTCTTCCAGACACTCCCAAATGTTTCCAGGATATACATGTATTTGTGGTCATCTCAGCCCTGCCAAGACAAATATTCGATGGTTGACACGAACAACTGTAATGCTGAAACCTACCTCCAACAACAGGGTCTGTCAAACCCCACCATGTGCAGATGATTGTTCTGGCATTAGTAGAGGATCAAAACAGGTCTCAAGACAATTCAGTTGCCAGTCCTGCCACCAATCTGGTGCAATTGTAATTGCTCTTTGTGTCTCATTTGGAGATCCAGGTACTCATCTTAGGCAAGTTCTGCAAGATTTATACTTAAAAAAGGCTACAAAATGTTACTACTGAGTTGTACCCATGAGGAAGCAGCTAACAACTCCTACCACAACTCCTATCAATTAATCTTCTGTTTGCATGAGTTTCTATTAAAAAAAAAAAAAAAAGATAGATAACAACAGCTGTTCCACTGGAAGGGAACAGAATCTAAGGCTGCCATGTTTTTGGGATTGCTCCATTTGTAGAGATTCACATAGCTGCTTGAATGTACATTCATTATCACAGTAAAAAAAAAGTAGCAGTTTGCTCCAGTATGTCATTTAATGGGAGGATTCTCTGCATTGGGAGTTTAGTCTGTTTATGCAAGCTATGTGCACTGATGCAAGGGGTGGAAGAGGAGCAAATTCCCAGAATAAGAATTGTCTAAATATGTATTTTTTTCATGCATCATTGCAGATTTTTGCACGTGCCAGACCCACCAACTCTAACTATTCTTTGAAAAAAAGTAGACTATGAGATGTATAGAAACAGAAGAGATGGACCTGTTCTGCTTTTCCTTCTTCTTCTTCCACTTACAGCCAGACAAAAATACCCTGTGAAGAGCAACCTGCTCTTGTATCACTTGGTAATGACCATTATCCTTAATAAGAGTAAACATCAACACAGATGCAGTTTTTGCTCTGAGATTTGTCTCTTGAATTGCAGCCAACAGCCTCTCTCTGACAATGAGCTCCTCAACTCTCACATGGGAGAGGGTAATTAGAACTCTAGTTCTTGCAATTTAATTATACCCCTTGAAGAGGCAGTGTAAGAGTTTGTTAGAAAGACCAGAAGAGGAAAAAAAAAAAAAAAAAAGAAAAGAAAAAGAAGGAAAAAACACAAGAAAAACCCAAAACATAAAAAGCCACAAACCACCCCACAAAATCAGCACTCTACCACCCAGACCAAGACACTCCAGACAAGGCACCAGGCTGAGGAAACACTTATTTGAAGATGAGGTCAGTAATGTGCCCCAGCAGCCATCCTTGACGGCCTTGTGCTATTTCTATCCAGAGCAATTTGAACCCTTGCAGGTCCCTGTGCTACTGCTGAAGTGACCGCTGCTTTGTCTGCAGGCAGTCCTACAAAACATCACGCTTTGTCTCTGTGGAAAATCATCCAAAACTTCAACCTGTTTGAAATACCATAAAGGACCTAACCAGCAGCTGCCTCTGTGGTATTAAGGCCAAACCTCACATGGCATGATGGCACAGCTTCCTTCCACTCTTACACGCCACTCCCTCTTCCCATGAAACCATATGAAAACGCTCCTTTGCTGGAGAAGTGAAAGCAAAATGTGGCTTGTTAAAAAGAAATTATAAAATGCCAGATCCAAGTTGACCTAAGTAAGCAAGAAGTCTAAATAACAACAAAGACTGTGTGCACCCCAGGAATACTTCACCCCTTTCCATTTACATCCCTGCTTCCTCTACTGAGAGATAAGATGGAGCTGGCAGGAAGCCTGACAGTAGTGCTCCCTGTAAACCTCTTGTGGTCCCTTGCCAGTATTAGCATACATGAATAATCAGTTTCCACAGGCTGCCAGCTGTTACCAGGGGCAGGAGGTGGGTGAGGGGCTTACAAAGGAGATCTGACCTCCTTTGGTTCACCACCACCAAAGCCAGACCTGGATGCTCTGCCTGTGCAGGTCTGTCCACAAAGCAACCGTAAGTTCGTGGCCATAAGGACAGAGAAGTAGTGAGAGATACCAATGGC
Organism: Chaetura pelagica; assembly: GCF_000747805.2. Lineage (NCBI taxonomy): Eukaryota > Metazoa > Chordata > Aves > Apodiformes > Apodidae > Chaetura > Chaetura pelagica. The sequence continues at coordinate 1,932,516 of NW_009952974.1, forward strand.
AGTCCCCAGTGGCAGAAGCAACCCAGGGAAAGGCCTTTGCAGCAATGTGGCAAAGTAATTTGGAGAGAGAAAGAACAAAAGACAAAGCTAGATGGGAGGAACACAAAATAAAACCCAGGAGTTTGGCCACACGAAGTATATATTGGCATCTAAATAAAGAACAAGTCCAAGCTGGATGGATCCTGAGTTAAGAGAGGTAGATGCACTGCCTGGATGTGGCAGTGAAAAACACCCTCCTTGGGGCAAATTTAAATATTGTCCTGCTAGGTCCTGAAAGCAGCAAGATAAGACCAAACATCCTCAGCATCTTCCTCTCTCACAAGCACAAATAAGATTGTCCACAGCTCCCTAATTAGTTCCCTTATCACGTAATGTTGCCCACTGGCTTCTCATCAAGAAGAGAAAACAGCCCTACAACCACATCAGCCTCTGGGGAGGAAGGATCTGGGATGACTGTCAAATCCCGTCTTACAAAGTGACAAAAATGCCATCCAAAAAAAGTTTACAGTTCCAGCTGCCAATGTAATAGCAGCATATGCATGCACTGTGTGGCCACCCCACTTCAATTCTACAGTGCTGGCATCTACTAACACTTTGTGACAAGGACTGGATCCAGCTTTCTTTTTCATCTGTATCTACAGTGTTTCCAGGCACAAGGGAAGTGATTAATAAAAACACTGACAACAACACTTTAAATAACCAGGTCAGTAAATCTGTCTGCACAAAAACTCTCTCAGTCCTCTATCAGCATATCACGTAACCACATGTGAACCACAGACCTCACAATCTGTAAACAGAGTTTATCTCTTCTATCTGTACGTCTCTCCATCTGAAAGATGGGTTGGAACTAGATGATCTTTAAGGTCCCTTCCAACCCGAACCATTCTATGAAATAGAGCCGAACAACCCACATAAGTTATGCTTCAGCAGACCCTTATATCACAGTTGCACCTGTAGACCCCAGCATGGTGGAGGCTGTGCTGTATCAGTGGCTGCACAGACACTATCATTGTCCCAACAGCTGGAAGAGATGAGACTGAGCAGGTAAGGGGGAGAACCAGGCTCTGAAAGCAGGGTGATAAGGCAGAGCAGAAGCAGGGCTGCCTGCAAAACAAGCCTCCCAACATTGGGAAAAAAGCTGTGGGAAGTACCAGAGTCAAAGCTGTTGTTCCGTTACCCGTACATTCTCTCATTATTCTCTCTGTTGTTTAACTGCTTTCATTCTTTTATGTTATGGTAAAGACCATCATACAGGGAACAACTCCAGTTATAACTTCAGGGAAGCGCTACTGCAAATCCAGACCAGCCCCCAGAAGTGAATTATAAAACAGGGTTTCCCAGCCCAATGTGCAGCCTCTGCAATGCCCTCTGGCTACCTTCCAGAGAATACCCTCTCCAGACAACAGACTGATGAACATCCTGAGAAACCATGGAGTTGACATCCTGCCAAACAACTAATTGAGTTTGTGACCCAAAAAAGCAGCAAAAGGGGTGCCAGTGCCAGAAATTGCCTCAATCCACCCAAAAATAAAAAACACATTTTCACTTGCAAGTCTAATCTGAAAGAGGAAGTCATTAACAGTCAGTTGTAGTTAGATGTGCTCATATGAGCTTTCCAAATAAAAAAAAATGCAATTCATTAGCCATTATTGCTGACAATACAGGATTTTGACTACGCTCCTTCCAGTCATCAATCCCACCCTCCAACAAGGAGTCTGTGATCCATTTACACTACAGCAGCTTGCATACTCTGCTGACCAACCGACAACAGACTGACTCCCTGCATTGCCTCTCCATCATCCTCGCTCCTCCCACCCAGCCTGGGGTGGCAGCTGGCACAGCTACTGCTGCTGATGGTATGTCACATTTGTAAGGCTCCTCATACTCTCTAATGATCTCTGCTCTTTCTGCATCACTCTTGAGACAGACCTGAAATCAGAGAAGGAAAATAAATAAATAATAATAATTTAAAAATAAATAAAAATCATTTCTCAAACCATCAGCCCCTAGCTTCCAGGAGCACTTCTCCAAAGGGCTGTGCTAAGCAGCTGCTGGAGGATAATGGCTTACAGCTACTTGAACAGAAAGCCCATCCACAGCTCTCTGTGCAGACACCTGGATCCTACACTCCTGAGTGGGGTTTAAGAACCTGCAGTTGCCAAAATAGAAACAGGACCCAGAAGAGACAGACGCAGGAGTTATCAACACAGGAAGCTTAAAACACAAGATGTGTCTTTGAAAACAAAGCAACATTTTGCCATTGTTTCCTGATGGAAACTATCTTATAAAAGAAATAACAATAGCAACAGTTTTCCATAGCACAGGACAAATGAGCCACTCAAACAACATGACGTGAAAAGCCTGAATCTCTTAAGGGATGGAGGAGCAAGAAAACCAAAAACAGAAAACTGATGCTGATGGAAAAAATGAAACATTAGGATTAGTAAATTGACAGGAGATTCTCATCTCAATTTAGGGCCTGATTTCCCATCTAGAATGCAGCAAAAAGCCTCCCTGTGACCCACGAGGCAATTGCAGCCTTCTGCTCCAAACACTCCCTTGGAACGTGCCAGGAATGCAAAGAGAATAATCCATGTGTTGCGGAGACCCAGCACCACTCATCACCCAATACAAATGACTCTCTGTACGCATAGGTCAATTAAAGACACCAATAATCTATAGGAATGAGATTAAAAAGAAGTATTTTCTGAAAATTAAAACCCATGAGATTAATTCTCACTGCAAGCAAGAGCGAGCCAAAGAGCAGAAAGAAACTCAAGACAAAAAGGTAACAGGTATCGTTAAGCAAAGGCAACTAAGGGAAAAAATTATAAGCTCCAACCCTACAGAAAGTCAGGAAGTTATAACAAACAGTATTTTCCATGGAAATATGAATTACGAAGAGGCACTTGGCAACCCACGTACCTGCACAGAAATAAGGTGAATATATGCACAGGAGTCTCCAAAGGCTTTGCAGGAACTTCTAGAAACGCCAAACACTCAAACTCTCTTTGCAAAGCAGCAGCATCCTCATCAGACTCATCCAGATCTCCTCTAACTCACACCACCTGGTACAAGGGAACACTGTCCTAACCTGGGACACAAGTCAACTACCAATCTGTCTTTGAGTTCACACTCATCTAAGGTCCCCTTGAAGGCAGGTTTTGAATGTATCACTCACGGGCACACAGACATTACAGCCCCACTGCACTATTTCATTTCCCCAGTGCCTGCTTTATGACCTTTAGCTGCATTAGGGGCCTGGAGAAGATATTAGAGGATGTTTTAAATGAAGTATTGAATGCAGGAAAATGGACGCAACTTTACATTAAATCTTAGCTCACTTACTCTTCATTGCAGTCTGAAAAGCAGCAATGTTGAAGATTCATAGTTAATGAGCAATTCCAGGCAAACCACAGTGAATGCACACAGTTAAGATGAAACTGAGACACGAGTCCAGGCTCATACACCCAAGCACTACAGTGGATTTCAGTTAAATGCTCTGTATTAATGCAATACACCAAATTAAATGAGCTTATGTTAGGAATGAGAGTGAGCTTAATGAAGGAATTTATTTTTTTCCCAGACTAGCACAGCACTTCCTCCATGGTCACTCTTACAGGAAAATAAAAAGGCTTTAATGTGAATTAGCATTAACCACCCAGACAGGTTACGATAGAGACAGGAGGAAGGCACCTGGCTTACCTCCTCTGGACCAGATAAAAATGGAGCCCCTGCTACCACCCCCAGGCTGGCACCCAATATCACCTGCCATCCACTCCTGAGCTGCTGCTGCCCTTCACCTTCAAGGCAGCTGTAGAAACAGGCAGAAATCCCAAACACTGCAAGCCTACTTGGATGGAAGAGGGTAGCATCAGTGCAAGACACAGCACTCCGTTCTTTCTCTTTTCTCTCTCCATTACATCTCGTCATTTTGATTCGCAATTTCAAAGCTTTTCATCAGCTTTAAAATTCAACTACAGGGAAGGAAGATGAGTAGACTTATTCTCTTAAATAAATCCTACTTCTGATCTGCTTTATAGAAGTGAAGGCAAAAAGTAAAGAGCAAAATGACACTTAATGCCATCTGTACCAGTGGCCTTATATCTGAAATTTCTCCCTACTATTTCAAGGCATTAATCAAATTCACTGATGATTTTGTGTCTAGGTAAAACTTTTCTGTATCAAAGCATTAGAAAATTAGAAATTTGGGAAGGAAGATTTAGATAAAAGGTGGATAAATATTGAAACTGGGGAAAATCCCAGAGAACACAACTCTTCATTAGATTAGGCTCCCTCCTGAACCAGTCCATGTTTAGATGCACAGTCTTGAAAGGGCTGCTTCACCAGCCAAGTTATGGCCTTACCTTTATGCTAAGCATCATGTGATTGCAACAATAACGAGTAATTATTTGGGATGGAGACTACAAGAACAATGCACAGGACACACAAAAGTGACTACTAGCATGACACACAAAAGCAGAACAAGTGGGGCTAAAACCAGCCAAAAATTAGTCAGGCATTTTAACCAGATGGCACTTCCTCTTCCTAGCAGACTAATGTGCTAAAGCCAAGCACACATGTACTGTGGCAGCAGATGGAAATCACACAGTTTTGTTTATGTTTAGGACATAGAGTAAAAAGGAACCATGCAAGCTTCAGCAGGGAATAATTACTCAGAGCCAAAGAAATAGGTGCTTTTTTGAAAATATCAGGTCACAACTGGGCAGGGGTTGTAGTCAACTCAAGACAATTCAGCAACAGGAAAAACCAGGAACATTCACTTAATCACATTCCGGACGGAAAGAGATAGTTTAAACCTCTTCTGCCACTTCCCCAAAACTGCACCTGACCACAATTCACGTTATAACCTACCAAACGTTTCCTCTTCCCTTCAACAAAGCCATTTTACTTCCTCCCCCCCCCCCC
>NW_009952974.1:1937881-1957162 GCF_000747805.2 Chaetura pelagica
CCCCCCCCCCCCTTCCACTTCACTCTAACTAGTTAACACTTCTCCAGGTAAAATCAGTCCTTGGCCACCCAATGACCTATCACACAACCCACTCTAGAAGGCTAGAAGATAATTTTATATTAATTACTCTTCAAAACCAGACCTCAGGACACCACAAACTGGGACCGGAGCTTTGTCTGCTTTGAAGACAAGCAACAATTTTTTTTGTCTTTCACTCAAGCACTAAAACTAGTTAACACTTCTCCAGGTAAAATCAGTCCTTGGCCACCCAATGACCTATCACACAACCCACTCTAGAAGGCTAGAAGATAATTTTATATTAATTACTCTTCAAAACCAGACCTCAGGACACCACAAACTGGGACCGGAGCTTTGTCTGCTTTGAAGACAAGCAACAATTTTTTTTGTCTTTCACTCAAGCACTAACTTCATCTTACTGACTTCCCAGGAATATAATTTTGTACCTTTTAGTTGCCACCCTAAGGATATACCAAGAGTCTCTACGAGGGACTGTGAGAGGCAAAGGCTCTGCAGCAGTCACACAGACCATCTCTCTACCTGTGCAACACACACCAGCTCCAGTACAGTTCACCTTGCCCTTACAGTTAGCAGCATCCGAACTTTTGAGATCACACAGAAGACAAACATTTCTGTTTTTGCAGACATCTTAAGCTTTCAACTCCCCATGAAGCCCTTCCATTAGCAACGTTTCTATCAGCCTCCTACTAAAAATAATTCAATAACAGTCCTCTGCTTACATGCCCATCCCAATAGCATCCAAACACATTAAATGAAGAGCACTCAATTGAGCTGCTGTAGCATTTTTCCTTTCAAAGTTCTCCAGTCTCTTTACAAACACTGACTAATGAATCAGGCAATATTTACCCAGTTGCCTGGAAAACAGATACACCTTTTTTAACAGCAGAAATTAACACATGAATCATTCACAGAGTGAGGAACAGAAGCTGGGACTCTCAGCTCTTGTTAACATGGTGCCTTCCCAAACATGAGTCTCAAAATACCTGCCCATGAGATGACTGATCCATCTGTCTGGGACACTCCGAAAATTTACCATCTTCAATATTGTTCTCTACCCCTGCTACCAGTTAGCCTCAAGTCAGAAATGAAGCAAGGGGTATTACAGGGAGAAAATAAATAATTAAAGGTAGCAGACAGTGCTCTGCTCAAACTGACAGCAACAAAAAGTAGCTATCACACAGAAGACTGCATTTTACCAGGCATTACTAATTCAATATTATGTCATCTCTCACACTATTCATTCAACATCAAAAGCCTTAGCAAGGACTTCCTAATTACAACATGGAAAGGCTAGAATAAAACATATTTCTGTCACATCATTTGTGGGTCTTTTATTCACAACTGAAATAGCTTCATGTTTAATTACATACAGAGTAACACACACTATCTCAGCACACAGGAGCAAACACCGATGACTTCAATGCTGCAAGCAATACTCGTGCTACCCCTTCATCTCTAGCACGAGGTGCCTATTTGCCTGTGCAAATTGATTGAAATCTCCCATGAACGAGGACCTTATCTGCAATACTGCACGCAGAGGTGTCCCTGGACGTGCTGGGCTCCCCATGGCCCTGCTCCAGCATGGCACACATCAGGAGTGAGCCCAACTGTGCAGGAATAGCAGGTACACAGCACTTCCCAGCCTTACCTCTCCTGAGCCCAGGCACCCTGGGGACCTTTGCTCTCCTGCTGCAAAGGGACAAATGAAGTGGCAACCTCTTCTATTTCACACTAACAGTTTCAACAAGAAACCAAGTGTTTCTTCACATTATGCTGAAAAACTAACCTCCCTGGTCTCCCTGCAACTACTCAACCTAGAACTGAAAACTCCAGTCTAACCTTTGCCTCTTAGCACAGACTTAATAAAGCCAAGGCCAAGGAGCTAGTTACACATAAGTCAGCAATTCAGACAGCCAGCCTCCAGCTGCAAACCTGCACACTCCTCTCAGCTGTATGAAATGAAGAACATACTGCTGATACTTCATAATGATTTCCATCAGTGGAGCAATATGTTCTTGCTTTTTCCTGAAACTGAGGGGAAGAAGTGGACTGACAACTAACTAAAAAAGCACTGCCAATAAAGAAAAAGACTGCCATCCTCGCCACAGGAAAGCAAGAGACATAAACCACAACTCTGCATGTGTACCAGCCTTGCCAATGCTTGGATGTGAAGGCAAAGAAGTCCGCTGCAGTGGGATGTAAAGATTAAAGCCAAAATTCCCTGCTAAACATTGCTGCCAAACAAGCTATTTCTTGTCAATATTTGTAAAACAAATTGAGCCTGTGCTGTAAATATCCCTGCATCTGTGTGCTGTTTGTTTCAGCATGAAGACTTGCAAATAAGCTCCACAGCATACTTACACTGGGAGAACAGCCTGAGCAACTCTGGTAGGACTCAGCTGTTCAGGCCCTACAAGTGGCCCTTTGTGACTAGTGACAGACAGCACTACTGCAGCCTCTCTCACATTATCACTGCAATGAGACAGGCAGCGCTTTGCAGCCACCTGTATACCCACCAAAAAAAAAAAGCAAAGGAAAAAAAATCTTTCAAGGACAAAAAAATATTTAAAAGTTACCCCAACACTACAAGAATGAATTCAGAATTATTTAAATGTTTAACAAGCAAATCAACCAACCACTTGGTTCAGGCTCATACTATTTGTTCAGATTTTTATTTTTTTTCATGCATCAAGACCTGCTTTGCCACAAGCCAGTCTTCCAGCACACCCTGCTCCATGAGACAAGTTCACAAACTCTGTTACAACATCCCTCTGCAGGAAGGAGCTTGGAGAAAAGGAGACTGAGGGGTGACCTCATCAATGTTTACAAATATGTAAGGGGTGAGTGTCAGGGGGACGGAGTTAGGCTTTTCTCGGTGATGACCAGTGATAGGACAAGGGGTAATGGGTGTAAATTGGAGCATAGGAAGTTCAAGGTGAATATCCGAAAAAATTTTTTTACTGTGAGAGTGACAGAGCACTGGAACAGACTGCCCAGGGAGGTTGTGGAGTCTCCCTCACTGGAGACATTCAAAACCCACCTGGATGAGTTCCTGTGTGATGTACTCTAGGTGACCCTGCTCTGGCAGGGGGGTTGGACTAGATGATCTCTCGAGGTCCCTTCCAGCCCCTAAGATTCTATGATTCTATGAAGGAGGGATAGAAGAGACATCTCTGAAAAAAAACCAGCTACAGTTGGACAGATGATTATTTTTTCAGGTTGTCACCAAGTGAGTGATCTGAAAGGAAGCACTGCTTGACCCTCAAAGACAGAGTTACAGCTGTTGCCATATTAACATTACCCTATTCTACACCTGTCATTCAGCAAGTAGCTATGATGGTGATAAAACTGGCATGAGAGGAAAATTCAGGAACCTAAATCTATTCCCACCTCTCCCTACATCTTGCAGCATGACCTTCACCACACTGCTTCACCCTCTGAGATTAACTTGCCTTTCATTACAAATGGGAAGCTTAACTTAAATATTTCCTCACCATGGTCAGAGGAAAGACACAGCAAGCACCAAGCTTCCCAGGAAAACTATTAAAGCACTACCTGGAGGAGACCTTAAAATACATTTCTTGCAAGTAACATTCATAACAAAGTTTGGACTAGATTACAACATTTGGAAAAGGAGAGCACATTAGGGTTTGATGAACTGAAGATTGTTTTACAGCAAAAGCAAACAACACATTTCCCTCTCCATCACCATCACTTACAAACTCAGGAGCAGACTGCCCTGTTGAATTAAGTGCCAAAACTTCCCTGGATTTCAAACGAAAGTCCTAAACACTGAATCCTTCCTTCACCAATCCAGAGCTAAAATAAATCCTGGAGAGGGTCATTGCTTCACTGTATGACAGTAGCATTTTGAATGGTCAGATGAACAGCCTTATCAGCAGCTGTACATACATGACGTGCACACATGCAGTAAGCATTAAGACAGAAAAAGGTAGCATGACCCATGGTCACAAAAGGGGCTGATTCAAGACTAAAGCCAAAAAGCTGGCCCAGTAACCTATTAGCTAGCCATCATTACTGACAAACAAAAATTGTCTATCCGTGCTTTTGTTAGAAGATTGTATTTTCTCCATGCAATCTTCTCCTCGTTGTGGTCAATACAATTTATTCGCTGGCTTTCCAGCAGGTGGGAACTAGCACAGGCCTCACTTGCAGCCAGAAACAGCCCTGCTTTCTGCCAGCAGATGACTTAGAACACTGTACCCATTAGTTGAGCAGAGGTGAAGGTGTTAGATGAGCTCAAGAAAATGCAAACAGAAAGCAGAAGCTGAGGACATCACAGGAAATATACCTGTCTGGTAGTAGGGGAAGTGCAAGACAAGTTAACCAACAACAAAAGCACAGTAATTTTGATTTACCACAGCTTTATTCTAGGTCACTGCTTGATGGACAGAAGTATATCTTAAAGTATAACTTAAAGGGAGCCATATGATTTTTCAGAGCTGACTTAGATCTGTGCACAGCATACAATTTGTTCATACCATGGCAATCTACCCAAACACACAGGTAGGCAGCAAGCTGTTCCTCTGCAGAGCAGAAAGGGGAATTTGCCACCCGCAGGCAAAGTTCTAGAAGCTGCAGATGCAGAGAGGCACACTGATACAGAAGCTAAAACCACAGGCAATGTGTTATCGAGGAGAACCACAGTGGAAGCCTTCGTATCTGCAAACCAGAAAGTACACACCTGTTCACTTCTCCCCACACAAGCAACCAGTTACAGAAACAAGTTACCCTGGCTTCATGTTAAAAATTGCCATGAACCTAAAAAGCACAGAGGAATTTATTTAAAAGAAAGCACATTTTATTAAGAAACACAAATAAGTGGATGCTTCCGAACCAAGCAAACAGCCCTACTGCTTGTGCAACACTTGCTGTCAGAGCAGAATTGCCTTGCCCGTCAGCTGAGGCACAACATATGGGATTCCTCGTCCCCCAGCTTATGGGAAAGCTGGAGTAGTCAGAGTTTCCATGCTACACTTCCCCCATGAAAGGCAACACCAGCTGAGGTCTCCAGCTTCAGGCTGAAAAACATACTGTCAGAGAAGTGACAACAGCCATAAGGAAAAAAAATTCCCCACCACTGGTCTGAAGGAAGAGAGGATGGTAAGATGTGGGGTCCCTACAGCTATGGAGAAACTGCACAGAGTGATGTGGGTTCATTTACAGGCAAAAAGTTTTTGAGCCATCAAAATAGCTAAAGCAGCAACAAAAGCCAGAAGAGGAAAAGGAAAAAGGAGGAGAAAAACAGCAGGACACATACCCACAGTCAATCCAGCTTATAGTACCTCGTCCTTTCACCTCCTGAGCCACACTGGACAATAACCTGAGTGAGCTTTCTGCAGCAGCAGCTGGAAAACAAATCAACAACAGCATTATTACTCCACATCTAAAACACACAACAATGCATTCCTTTGTTCTGAAGCATTGGAAGAAACTTTTGTCTAATCTGAAGAAACCAGTATGACAGGGATCAGTAAAATCTTCTGTAAACTAGAAGGAATGCTGGCTGCAGCTGAAGTTTCCCTCCAGGCACAGTCTCAGACCTACATTTACAGAGCTATACTGTGTCCTCTCCAGCAAAACAGCTTCCATCCCAACACTGCCTTTTTCCTGTGGCTGGGCATTAGCCAGTTTGTATCACTGCCTGCTAATTAGAGCAACTTCATTTAGAACCCTCATCAGCAGTAAGGGAAGCCATTCAGCATCTCTGCCTGCCTCAATTCTATCCCTGCGATATGCAGAAAATCACCCAAACCAACACTTGTGAGGAGAACAAAACTATTAGCAGAAAGGACCCAGAAAAGGTCCTTCCAAGGACTGGCTATGCTATAAATATGAAATTGATATTTTTATAATGCCATGCCACGTGTAGATTTTGGAAAACACTTCCATTCCAAAAGTCTTATAAATGGTATTAAAAATAAAAACAGAAAACAAATGGGACAAAAGATCAGGACTGAAAAATATCAAGTATCAATACCCCAAAAAACCTAACAAACTCTTTCCTGCCTCACTAAACAGAAAGCAGAAACCCAGAGCCTCTAACAGATCTATCTAAACTACTGCTGCTCCTCAACTGTTTCAACTAATTGAATATAAGAACAGCTATACTGGGTCAGATCGAATGACTCTATAGATCAGTATTCTTGCCTCCAACATTTGAGAAAATTAAGGCCTATGTAGGTCTGAGTAGACAAACAGAGCCAGCGGGTAACAATAGCCCCCTCAAATAATCTCTAAACCCTCCCAGTTTTTATCTCAATGATCTCTGGAGCCAGAAACAACTTCTTTGTACTCCACAGACTTTGCTTGGGCCTGATGCCAACAGAGACACAAGCCCACACACAGTAGGTCTTAATAAACTCTCCTAACCCAAAGCTGATGAAGTGCAACTGCCACCTCTCTCCAGCACAGGTGTGTAGACGTGGGGGAATTCTTCACATGTGCTTGAAGTGGAACAGTCTGGCAAACACCCTTTAAAGGTAAGCATTCAGGATACGACAGACTTGTTCCAGAAGATCCACTAGTTGAGCAGCCCTGGTAGAATACTCAGCCAGTAGGACAACCTGAGCACCTCTGGAAACCAATGAATTTTCTGCATATGATAGAAATACTTATCTAGTGGGGTTTTTTTCTAGTTATCTACTTCTCAACTGAGAAGCAAAGCCTTTGTACCAGCAGCATGATCAACTGGCCAACACCTTACTGCAGCAGGGGGATCTGTATCTGGGATAAGAACTGCACCTCTAAATTCCTACCTCTTTTTCCATTTATCCCCTCTTTCTGGGTGACTGTTAGACAGGAAATCTCTAATTGTGCAAAGATCGCTGTTCCAGGAAGAAACATTAATCCCACAGTCAGATCTGCATGCAATACTTTAGACTGCTAAAGCTAACTAATTAAATAATAGGAACAGAAAAAAGAAATCTCCACAACACACATTTTTGAACAATGCCCATAGGGCAATGTTTATTTGATGACTGTCAGAGCTGAAGTGTTCTGGCTGTGTTTCTAAAAATGAAAGCAACCACCACTTAAAAATATTAACCATAAAAAGAAAATTTTCCCTTTAAAAAGCAGAATAATATAGATGTCTTTTTTATCTAAAGTGCTCCTTTCAAAATCAAAAAGCATTAAAAACTCTTTTATGACTTTCACTTTGAACCTATTACTGCAAAACCATTTGGCCAAGTTCAAGTGCTCAACATTCCCCACTATAGCAAAACACAAATATTTTCAAAAAATTAAGTCGAATGTATCATTTTAATTGTTTCAGAATAAGCACATCTTTAGGAAACAAAGTTAATTATCCCTGCACCTCCACATATTTGTCTGCCAAATTCTCACATTTTACTTCATTGTTGTCCAGCGATTTCCACAAATGCATGTTTGCACTTGTGTATGCGGCTTAAAGATTGTTCCTTCATTTTACATTGTGTCACACAACATAACACACCAAAACAAACAAGGGAAAAAGGGAAAAAAGGTACAGTCGGAACTAAACAGTGCAAAAGGAAGAGCTAACAGACAGGCAAAAGCAAGAGTCACCAGCCAGAAAGGAGAGCCTGAATGAGAGAAGACAGCAAAGAAACTCAAGGGCACAGACAGCATGACATGATATGAACCATTTCTCCCTCTTACACAAGCAGCTTATTTTTTATTTGTATATTTTGTTGAAGTTGAAAGACAACCATGGGACACCCAAAGCTGTAACAAGCAAAGATTGATTGACTTCAGTACTATAACTATTCAAGAAGCCTTTCAGTAACACCAGGAAATCTAAACTTGGAAACTACTGTGATAAACACACTAGAAAGCTCTGGCTGATAGCTATTACAAGTAGAGTTTTGGAGACAAAGCCAAAAAGACACTGGTCCTGGAGAAGCCCTTGCAGCCACATACGGCAACACTGAACAGAGAGCAAAACAGGGTGAAGAGCTTAGTCATCTGAGCATGGACACAGGAAATTCAATATGCACATAGATATTCAAATGCACACACCTTGCTGAGCACAAAGAGTTTGTGACAACAGGGAAAAAAAAAAAGAAAAAAAGGAGGACTTACCAGATTTGGAATACAGCACTAGTACATTATTCCGTGTCCTGAGAAGCTTCTTAAAGTCCTTGTGGTCACTTATCTTTTCTATGAGTGGAGACAACTTCAATGAGTACACGAACACTGGCAAGAATGCCTACAGAAACACAAAGCCAGAAACATTAGTAATAGCTTCCATACTGAGAAAAACTGATTCAAAATTGCCTTGACCTTCCTTTATAATCTTGAGACATGCTGCCTTAAATAATCTATTAATTTGATCAGCAAGGGTTGTTGTTTGCTTTTTTTAAAAAAAAAAGGAAAAAAATCAACATACACGTGACTTATTGAACCTGGACCAATGCCACTCCCAGTAAGCATCCTTAAGTGGAAAGATGAGACAAACACAACATTAAGAAACATGGTTTTAGTTAAGAAGTCACACCCTTTGAAAGTTTGTTCCATAGTCAGATAATCAGATGAAAATTCTTATATAAAATTTAATATACTGCAACAAGAGATGCAGCAAGTTACCATTTTGAGAGCACTCATCTGCAAAGCAGATCAATCAAGCACTTTGATATCCCACAGAAGACACTGAGTGCCATGAAGCCCACACTGACATAAAGCAGATGAGGGAGATAAAAAAAGAATTTCCAAGTAATTCAGCATCCATATTATAGCACTAACCACAACCCACTCCCAGTAGCCCTTCCAAAGTGGAATAGGGTTTATGTTTCTCACTGGCCATACAGTATATCTCACACACTCACCAGTGCCTCTGCCACAACATCCAAGTTTGGCTTCCACTGGCCATATGGAATGCACAGTGCTTAATCTCTCTGCATCTCAAGTCTGTATCTATGCAAATAATTATTTTTGTCTTCCATTGCATCTTTTGGTTTATTTAAATCATGACTGCTCCAGGAAAGTATGTCTTTTATCTTACCATGAAGTAAAACTCCTATCAAACTATGACCATAACCTCAGCTGGGCCCTTCAATGCTCATTTGTACTGCAATAGTCTTCAATAATAAACTTATGCATCATGCTATGCTGCCTCCTTTCTGCACTGTACTGAATTCCTAATAATAGAATGATTGTGGGAAGCTTAGCTAGAGAACTATCTAGTTTACATTCACCTTACAGTAAAACTTAACACTTAAGTGCTTGGCTAAAAGCTTTAGCTCATTTCCCTAACACACACAAGAGATTCAATGTTTTCTTAATTACAGAACTAATTTTGATCATGTCTCATTCCAACTGGTCTGGAAAATGTGTCCGGGGTAGATGTGAAGAACTAAGAGGCTGCTCTTCTTGCATCCCATGTATTACAGATTGCAGCATTCAAAACAAGGCACTAAGCCAATCCCACTCAGAACACTCAGCCCCAGGCACTGCACTTCAATACATATTCAGCTATTTGCAAACACTGTGTCACTGAGGCACAAAAACAAAAACTGCACCTATGAAACATAATTTTTAAGTGCCATAAGTTTTTACATGCAGAAAGGGGTGGGGGAGGGAAAGGAGCTTTGGGATGCAAAGGGTAGAGGCTGAGCTGAAATGGGAGTCCTCCTCAAAACAACCTCAGGATATATTTCGCAATTTAGTCACTAGAATATACACCTTTAACATAAAATAGGCTTAGAGTGAACAAAGTTATCCCACTCTGCAGGCAGGTTTCCCACTACCAAGCCCTCCTGACCAAGTGATCCAACTGTGAGGCAGGAAAAAGCACATGTGCAAGTCAGCCCCTACCTTCAGCATAAATATCCTTGATGCTTTAATTCAACCAAGAGACTTGCATTCTTCTCAATCCAGACGTCCAGAGCACAGCTTTCCTACTTCAGGCTGATGCATGTGAATCATTTGTGATTTTTCTGAGATAAATACATGGCGTTGCCAATCAGAGGAGACAAATATAGTTTTGCTAAGTGGGGTGACACAGACATGCAAATTCCTGCTTAAAGCTCATTGCAATCAAGACGCTGTAGAGGAGGGATTAATCTAACCTTGAATTATGAGCAGATCTCTTTGATCCTAGGGATTTTTTTAATTTTTCCTTCACCTCAACTTTTGTAAGTATCCAAAGTGCCTTAACATCTTGAGTTCCAGAGGCCAAACCTAAATTTAATTGTAACTAAGGCGGAACACAGCAGGAAAAGTGAAACTACAGGTTGCTTTTAGAAGCTTTCCTCATTTAAAAAGCTGGACTCAGATAAGGATATTCTACTCTATGAACTCACTGCCAAGAAGAAATAATGGGACTAAAAAAAGAGACAAAGGCTACTTTCAACATGACACCAAATGGTATTATGAATTCTGTTTAAAGCATCTGTACAGTTTTACCAATAGCTTGGAAACATGTGTAGTTTATGTCTTTTCCAGATGGAAAGGCTGTTTAGCCAATTCCAGTGAATTTTCTTTCTCTTTTCCTTATAATGGCAGATTTATAAACCTCTTGAAAAAATTGATTCTGGAGACAGTGACAGCTTTAACTGCTGCCTTGTCAGTGTTGCCACTAACAGAAAACTCACTGTGCTGGTGGAACAGCAAGCGCTTGGAGGAAGAGGCACGTCACGTTGCATAAATCCCACTGCTACTTTGCCCAGTTCCTCCCTGGGTATCAAATCAATATGCTGCTAATTTTCCTGCAGTTTTACTACAGCAGCTCTCTCTGATCCTATGGTTTATACCAAAACCCACTGGGAAAGGCACTGTGCACACAAGAGCGCTAGTCAGCCCTGCCGAATAAATCATCATCTCCCTTTAATTAAGATTAATGTTGCAGCCTTTCCTGGTTATAAAACGCAAAAATTCCAAGCTGAAGGCATTGAGTTGGACAGAAACACCCTTCCAGCACACCTACAGAAGCTGCAGCAATGCTGGGAGGTTATCACTGAGCTGAAAAGTTCACCACCTCCCAACACATATTTGCACTACATGGTGTTTGCAAACTGATAAGAATAAAACAGTTCCACACTCTCCAGCTTTCCTTCATTGAAATGAATGAAGACACTTCCCAGGAATAAATGAGAAGCCGGTTTATCGTTAAACCGCCAAAGAACTTCAGCCTTTGCTTTCAGCTCCACTGAAGACAAGTGATACTGAGCAGTCACTGTGACCCAATGCCAGTCTCAGCCACAGAGCTGCTTTGCCCTGCTCCAGACCCAACCTGGTCATGCCTGTACCAGCAGCTATAGCATCACCAGGGCTACAACCAGTAGGGAACAGCATGGAATTAAGAGGATGGAAAAAGAAAATCTTACGGAAGCAGTTGCACACTCTTCATGAAAATCAGGCTCATATTCCTGCATAGCCCACAGGCAAAAAGCAGCAGCAATGACAAAGCTCATTTGCATGTACTGTGCTATATGACTTTAATTGTGAGATATGACTCAGGTAGATTTACTCCAGATATCTTGCAGGAAAGCTCTGTCTGATCAAGCATGCTAATTCTGGTTTAAATCCAGGGCACAAGAGGAGAGGAGCTCATTAAAAAAAAAAAAGAAGAGGTCAAGAAGAGCAACTGTCAGGAAGACCTCCTGGTCAGGAAGCCTCTTTTCATATGAGTCAGGAAGTGCTACATTCACACATATGGAGGTCTATAAATAAAAAACAAGCTACACTCTTGTCACTTGAGCATCAGAAAGCTTTAAAATCTATTCACAGCTACCATTGTAAAGTCAAGAACCACTGTGAACATTTTTCTCCAGAAGCTGCCTACCTATAAAAGTAGAAGGCACATTAGGACCAACAAACACAACATTTGTGTCACCCCTGCCCTGTGACAGTTGTGCTGACAAGAAATTGTAATAAAACTAAGGGAAGCTCTATTTTATTTCATGCTGTGTTTGCACAGTATCTAGCATAATGGGTCCTCCTCCATGGCTGGCTTAGTAAGCTGGAAGCAATAAAACAGTCACCTGGTAGCCTCAAATGCTAGAAACTTTGGTGGAGATCTTCAGAAAAAAAGCAGACTACACATGGCAGACTATGAAATGCAAATCTGGTAGCACTTCTAGTCTGCAGATCTTCCCCAGCTCAAGATCTCTGAATTTATTTTCACTTTTTTTTTTTTATGGTGTAGGTCGCGCATCAGTCATGCGGTGATAGTGTCTGATCTAAGATGCATGAAGGATTCTCAAGTAAAACATAAATTAACCCAAACCCTCAAGACAGTCAATTCAAAACTGCTGAGAGACACTGGTATTCAAGTGCAAGGTGCAAAAACGTGTTCTAGCTCTGCCTCTGCTCATCAAATCAAAATATGTATTTAAATACATAATCTTGCAAGCTAGGTGGAAAAAGCCTGATCAGTCAAAAAGGTTTAAATTTTCCTTTATTTTCCCCACTCTCCAGCATTTCCTTACAGAGCTGCTGAACATACTCAAGTGCTAAAGAGCAGCAAGACATTCCACAACCCCGCTCCCTCAGAACTGGTACCCAAGAAACACACGAGCTTTCTGAAAACCCACAGGCAAAGAGAGTTACAGACAAATAACTATTTGCTAATTATACTTCCAGGACTGACACTACTGAAAAGTGTGGTCAACCCTCAGGCTGTGTTTTCTCAAAATCATCAAGGATCTGAGAAAGCAGACTTTATTTTTCTAGTTTTTACTCTTCTCTGAATCTCATTTCAGAAAGAAAAATAGGAAAAAAAAGGAATATCCTTCAAGCAGCTACAATAATGTATTTTCAAATTTTACATTTATTATTCAAATTAAGTGTGATAAATGCTTAACTCCTGTTTCCCCTGAACCCAGCTCAGTTTAGGAGTCGTTCCCCACAAAAGCTTAATGACAGCATGTTCTTTTGCTAAGGATAAGCAGCATGTCTGGAGAGTATTTTTTTTATTTATCTATTTTAAATCAAGGATGATGGTTTCAAAAACAAGGAAATACAAATTAAAATTAAACAAGGAGGAACTATCAGAGTAGTAGCACTGTACACTGGACAGAAAAACTATTTCCTATTTCTTCTATTCCCAGCTCCAGAGCATGAAAAAAATGTATTTCCCTAGACACAAATTAAGCATTAAAAAATATAAATCAATGTGTGGCTCAAAGAGTCCTTAGATGCCTGAATCCATGTCAACATACAATTTTTATGCGCACACTAACACTTACATGTATAATTAGGTAGACATATTTGCACACTATTATTCACCAAGAATAGCTAGGGTTGACACGAACAGCACTGATTCCAGCACAACTGCTGCTTGGCAGGGATGCAATCTTACACTTGGCCACAGTTTCAAAAGCCCAGGTTTCAGCAAGACATTGGCTTTGATTTCTGTCTTCACTTAACCGCCCACTGATGTCATTCTCATTTTGGGACAACAGTGTTCATCCCACTGTAAATATGATCAACGAGCGACCTTGTACATATGAAACAGATTGTGCCTGACAAGGCATTTTATGGGAATCTAGCTAAAGAGCAAACCGCCTTCAAAATTCCAATGGAGATGAGTGAATTTAATTTCATAGCTAATTTCTTTTCAAGGGGACTAGATGACATTCTAAACAAGGGTCTCCCCTGCTGTATTAAAAAAGGGGGGTGGGGAATGAAACATAAAAAAGGCAAGAAATCTCAAGAACAAGTCCATATCTCACCTTTCCTTTTCTCCTCAGTTCCCAAAATGAACCCTGTGGTGGAGTGCACACTTAACTTCAGAAGGTGGATTTGAAGGAACTACTGCAGTGATGGAGGTTTCTAAACCTGCAGATCAGCCAGTGACACGGCCAGGTCCTGCAGGCAGCATGTACATACGCATATACGGAAAATAACAAGTCAAAGTCATCTCCAGGCAAGCACAAGAGAGAAACAGATCTGTTGCTCCTCTCCCCCCAATTTGTTCTCGCTTAAAATACAAGATGTTAAAGTCCAAAGCCCCCTTGTTTACAAGAATCACAGTTTGACTGCAGATGTTTTATCTTCCTCGTTCATCATACAAACCACTCTTGACCTTGTGCAATAATTGCTTGCTTTTCACTCACAAGCCCTCCCTCTGCTGCTATTTACATTCAGGGTTGTGATGCTTTGATCACTGAGCCATTTGTAACAAATGCCTTCCAAGATGGATAATGATAAGTAGGACAGTCCCCAGTTTTCATTCATGATTAATATCCAAAATAGCTGTAAAAACGTTTTAATCACACAGGGGAGACAGGTTATCTCTGTCATCCAAAAGTACCTCAAGGAAGCCTGCTAAGAATTTATTAGGTGAATGAGGGGCAGAAGAGAAAGGGTAGCACTTGGGTCTCAGGCTTCCAGGAGTCACAGTTGAAGTAGCCCCTGCAATCCAGTTGGGACTGCAACAAGATCTTCTCCCAACCACATCTGCAGGGCTGAGCACCCCCAGCTCAGAGGCTGCAGCACATTATTTGCAACTGATCCAAAAAGCCATCTATGGGCTCACTGGGGAGTGGCGATTCGAGCGCCTGCAGTAGCACAGGACAGCCAGGAGGGGATCACTCCTGCGGACACACTGGAAGATCAACTGCTGCATCGGGAGACTGACAGCGTTAAAAACGTATGGGTTTTTTGCCTGGGAGATTTACATTTGCAGACAGTCTCACTGGACACTTCTTGGGTTTTGTTCATGTCACCATAAGCTCTGTGGAAAAACAGATTCTTATTCTGTATATAATCCAGATCAATTAATTCTCACCTCTAACCATTCAAGGAAAGAAAAGCACTGCTGAGATTTTCTTGTGGTAGGTCACGTCTGCAAGAGGCAAGTGTCATAGCTTCCTTTGTTCATGAAGGAAGGCAAACTAAACTCCTGACAGTATCTGGGTATTCTGGGCTGAAGAATGCAACAAACAAGTCTTTCCACTTAACATGGTTCTTGCTATGTTCACTTTCCAAATATAGAAGATAGCAAAAAATACCATGGAGATGTCAAGATTTGACTAGACTCTACTGTTCATATTGTTCCTAAACACTGGGTTTTAAGGAATATAAGCTACAGGCATAATAGTCTGGGTTGTTCTTAAGAGCTCTGTGTAGCCAATTAATTGTATGGTTTATCACTGGTTTTCAAATGCTTAGTGAAGCAACTATTTACTAATTAACAACTGACTGTAATAGGGTCAATTACTAATGCTGACAAAGAACTTTCTCCTTATTATTAATGTGAAGCTCACTCTCTTTTCAAGCCAGGCATCACTGGAATAGATACTAAACAAGCTGTTGATGAAATAATGCTTCTGATCTCACTCCTGAAAGACTGCACCTGAATGACTAAGGGCATGAGCAAAGCATATGCCACATAATCCCCTGCTATAGATTGAGTTCTGAAAAAGCTTAAAGAAGTATCACCTACTCATAGGAGATGCTATAAAAAGAAGACTGAAACACTCCTGATAGAATTTAAAAAGAAGAGAGGGTAAAAAATAACACCTGAAAATCCTTAGCACTTTATATGGTACTTGTTCTCTCCAAAGTATTGCACAAATATTAACTAATTAATTCTCACATTTTTCTCCCAGGTGATAGGAGACAAAGCTTAATTTAAATCGTTGGAGTACGAGTCACACGGAAAGGAAGTGATCTGCAAGAGGTAAAAGGGAGGCAGCACAAGAGCAAGGTGGCATGCAGCTGACCCCAGAGCAGCACACAACCACACAGTCCTTGTGTACCATCTCCTGAAAAGTAAGGAGGGGGAGAGGAAGCCCATTTGCAGTCACCCTGCAAATATGCTATATGACTATAAACCCAAATACAATAGACAGGACATCATCAGGGGAGCCACAAATGAGATTACCTTTGTAATCTGTGTTCTGCAAGCACACAAATCACAGCACCCTCCACCAATGCTACCTGCTACTCTCAGCCAGCAAAGTGCCAAAACTTAAGACCTCCTTTGCTACCACAATTTTTTGCCATTCACAAGCTTGAAACAGAGGCAGGACCATAACTTACTTCCTAAGTGACCCTGTCTGCCTTAAGAAATTCAAGGAAATGATAGTTTGTGATTCTGATTGGAAACTGCATTGAGTTTTTCCATTCATAAACCTCCAAGCACAACTCTAAAGAAAGGTGAGCCTCATTTCCTTCATTTCACTGGAATAGAAGGAACTCAAGGAACTGTTCACCAAAAAGCAAAAGAAATGGTCAACAACAGACCAATCCATTGATCTTTCACCACCAATTGATCACACACCACTTTTGATCACTACACCACACTTGTAGCAGCATCCAAGGCCCTCAGAAGTACAGACACTCTGGGATCAAATGGATTCAAAATATCAATCCATGGGGTGTGGACTTCAGTAAAAAAAACCACCAAAAAACCCAAGAAACCACCAGTCCTGAAAGCCAACCTTTGATTTGGGAAGGGCATCTGAGGAGCCAGAGCACAGTCCACATCACAAGCTTTACAAATCTGTATTTTCAGGAGGGAACAGATGAAATAGAAATGAGATCAGGGGGCAGAAAGTAAGGGATTTGCCTCTGCAAAACTGCCCCTCTGACTGTAGCAAACACTTCCCAAAGCAGCTCCCAAAGTACAGGCCATAACTGGATGGTGAGAGGCACTCCCAAATTCAAGCCCAAATGCCACCACAGGAATCAGCACCTGAGCACCACAGAGAAGCAGCACTTGCACCCTGCCTGCAAACTCAGCCCAGGAAAAGCCACCACTGCCACGCTGCAGGGCTACAGGCAAAACAAAGAACGAGCAATGTCCAAGCTCTCCCCACAGGCCCGGATTCACAAGCCCGTGTTAGTGCTCATGGGTGCATTCCCATGGTGCTACTGGGACTTGAGGAGCTGGAAACCTGAAATGTTCCTTTAAAGTCTTTCTTTGAAGGCACTGGGTGTGAATAGCACCAGGTCAAGACGCCTGCCTCCCAATGGCTGTAACTCAGTCAGACTCTCTTTACTCAGGAGCCAACACTCAGAAGACAAATTGACCTTTGCCACTTGGCCCGAGATAACATTCATCAGTGTTTGCAAAGCAAACTGATCCCAGATGTGTAATCCCATTGGAAACAGTGGCTGACCTCTGCTAGGGAAAGGACAGTACCCAGTGCATCAGAGGAAATGCAAATCCACCTTGGTGTGAAACTCCTTCCCAGTGCCTTTAACAGCAAAATTCAGTCCTTCAAGCATGAAATGTAGTAAACCACTTGGCATACCAAACAGGGAAGTATCTCGAAAGTTAAACCACAGCTTCTCTATGAATCTCATTCAAGAAATAAAACTTTACAGCAGGCAGAGATGCCTGCAATATGTTCCTCATGTGTGTCCCATATTCACAGTGATGCAGAAGATAACATAATCTTCCATTAGAAGATACTGAAGTGCTTTCTTCATCCAGCTTTGTAGCTTTCCTTTTACAAATGCAGGAAGTCTTACAGAGATAAGGATTTCAATTCACAGAAGTCACCTCGAATTTTGGGCCCTACTTTAAAAATGAACCCTATTTTTCGGGAGTGGTATGAATGCATGGCTCTAGCTACTGTCCTATGTGCACTGCAAGCACTCAGCACTTCTGGGGGAGGGAGGGGGGAAGACAAGAAAATCACATTTGGGTACATAATAAAGGACGAGGTAGAAAAAAGATAATGTTCTCATTAACCTGTGTCCTACCAAGCAGCTGCCACTACCTTCACTTTAACATTACACACTGAGAACATAATGATTTAACAGCCTCACTGACTTTGCAAACATTGACTTATGAAAAAATTAAAAGCAGGTTTTGCAATGTCACAGCTGTAGGCTAGTTGTTTAATCCTGGCATACAGCGAGTTACATATTTTAAGATGAAAAATTGCACCTTCAAGTGCAAGATAATGCAAATTGGAAGAAAAAAATTAAAACCACTTGTGCACAGCAAAGGGAAAAGAATTAGCTGAATCAACAGCTCAGTGAAGACATCTGCTCAGCATGCAGCATCACAGAGCAAATAAAATGCTGGGGCAAATTAAGAAGGGGAAGAGAAAATAATGTGAATAAATTATAAGAGCTTCATATAATTTCAGTGACAATGGCAGGCCCACTCTGCTCATCTCAAAGACACTAGCTCTGCAATACAAAAGGTCCAAAGAAGGGCAACTAGTTAGGAACAACAGATTCACATTAAGAGATGTGGGAAAAAAATAATTTAATCTACAAAAAGAAATCACAGCAAAATATTTCCATTACCATAAGATGATTGTTACAGTAAGATAAGACCTGACAGTCACAGTGGATACAGAAGGAAATACCACAAAAAACTCCATGTTTAGTTGTTTTAAACAAAGAGAAAATTCAGTCCATTTGTAACTCCACTTGCTCCACAGTTTATACTTCACCTGAGGAATACACTGCCACAGGTATCATTGAGATAAGTCCTGGGTTTATTAAAGATGAGCCACGGGGAAAGAAAAAAAAAAAAAAAAAAAAAAGCCACACTAAGACATCTCCAACAGGAGAAGAGTTCAGCCTGACTTGAGTTTCACTTGAAATGAAAAAACAAATTGCAGCTCTGTCCTTCTAGATCAAGCTTAAAAAAAAAACAAACACCACAGAAATTGGGCAGGATGCAGAGCACTTCTTCTCCCCCCTCCTGACTGAGCTGCCAGCTAGGCCTGAAGCAGGGGAAAAGAGCTACATCAGGCAGGAATGATGCTATCAGTCCCACAATGGCAATTCCAGTATTAGTACAGAATAAGCACTGGGCAATTAGCAATCTGACACTTGATTTGTATGATTTAGATGAGCACTCCTAGATCACGCATCTCCAAATACATCTCAGATCACGCGTGCGTAAAAAAAATTAACGTAATTTTCATTAATTATTAACTCTATTTGTCCAGGCAGAACTGGAGCTCACGCCTATAAAGTAAATAAGAAAATGCTTTAAAGCACGTCTTCACCAATCTTTTGAGCTACTTATGCTAAATTCTGTGGATAGAAAAGAAATAAAATCAGAGTTTGAAATGTTTCTGCAAGTCTGGGAGCCTCCCCGAGGTACGGAGCGTTCTACTTGGTGTCATTTCCACGAAACATGCCCAAATCTTCCCGCACGCACTAAGATGGAGAGCACCGCACGGGAGGGACGCCCGAGGGAGGAGGGTGGGGAGAGCAGGTCTGTCCCCGGGGGGCAGGCTGGGGGGCGGCAGGACCGCCCCGGGGGGAGCCCGCGCACAGGTGCACAAGGCTCGGCGAGGCAGCGGTGCTGCGGCGGGG
>NW_009952974.1:1957696-1978084 GCF_000747805.2 Chaetura pelagica
GCCACGTCTGGCGGCGCAGGCGCGCTCCGCCGCCCCCGCCCGCCCGGCGGCACCACGGGGCTTGTAGTCCGCCCGGCCCCGCGCCGGGGGTGTGCGGGTCTCAGACGGACCGGGCGCATGGCGACAAAAAAACCCAAACCCCAGCCTGCCTCCCCCCGCAGCCACTGCCAGCCAGCACCATTCAAAAGCAATCTCCGTCCGATTTGTCTCAACAGGGGTTACAAAAGCAAAAAGTTCCAGCGCTTCTTCTCTAGTGTCACACTGGCCTCCCCTCTAGGATTAGTTTTTTTGTGCCTTACTCTAGAGAGCCTTCGGGCAAATCACCTTGTTCTTGATGCTTTTTTTTGTCTTTAAAAGCTTCTGCTAGTCTTAGATCTGGAGTAAGAGGTGAATAAGGGAACAAAAAATAAGGAAAGGGATGAGTTAACTGGGAGAGAGGCTAAGAAACTAGGACCTGTTCTTGAAAGTTGTTCCCACTTATTCTCATTCAATCCTAAAGGAGAACCCTGCTTTTTCCTCACATGTGGGCAACGAAGCCAAAGTGCAGGCAAATAAATACACTGATTCTGACCAGGATCGATATGTGCGACCTCCATTATAATCACACTGTTAGAATGATTGCTGCATCCAGATGAACAAATTGGTCTGTGCCCCTACTTGGGCACACTAAGTGAGCCAGCTCTGCCTCGCAAGGACATCCCAGATGTCCTGCCAGTAATCTTAAGGTCAAAGCAGGTCAGCTACATCATAATTGGCTTCCCACAAACAAAAGGGATCTTCACCTACCGCCTAGTGGCCCTGTGAAATTCTTCCTTGGCTCAGAAACATCAAAGGAAAATCAAAGGCATCTTTTTGAGGCTGATCCGTACAGCTGACTGTCGCCTGAGCATTAGACTAAGAGGCTGGCTACAAGGGAGCAATTTGTAGATCCATACAGCTGACTGATCATTTCAAGCAGTGATCATGAAAACTGAATGCCATTGACATTAACAAGTCCCCTAGTGGAGATGTAATTTTGCAAAGCAGAAACACACAGAGAAAGTTACTGCTATTAACATTTATACTTTTGTGGCATCTTTTGCGGCAGAACCAGACCACGCTTTTCTCAGTCACAGCTGGATAACCTTTAGCAAATAATTTCACAGTGCTATGCCTTGCTTCCCATTTGCAGAAGGCCTCGATTAGCCCGCCTTAAAACGGGGTTAGCATCCCTAGCTCAGTCTAAATTGCCAGTGTATGTACACACGAGGCACAGCCCAAGAGCTACCAGGAGTTTGGGATGAGGAAGGACATAAAGCTGAAAAGAGACTTAAGGAAGGGAAAGAAAATGTAGGAATATTTTCAATCTGCAGTGGAAATACCCAGACTAAAACGTCCTTTGTGTCAAATATCTGTACCCCTAAAATACATGCAGCGCCACTTCCTGCCTGCAGTGCTTACTGTCTGCACTGGGATGGGTGGAAGGGTGCACTGCACTCATCACCACCACTGCTGGTTCCAGCTTCCCAATCTATAATAACCAGTTTGCTAGCAGAAGTCTCAGAATCCGCAGTTGAAGCCCATTTCAAATAAACTATCAAAACCTCCAGGAATAGGTAACCTCTTACAGATGCTGTTCCCCTTCATATCCCCAGCCTAGAGCTGAAAGGCTTTTGCACACAACTACCCTGACTCATCCAGACCTCTAATTTCAGTTGGATATCCGAGTCCTCAAGGACTGTTTGAATCCTCTGGTGAGTCTTTTGTGTAGAAAACTGTTACATCTTCTGATGCTTCACATCACAGTCATCACTATCAGGCAATGCAAAAGTAACCTCAATGTGCTGAAATTTCTGTGCTGTGTTATCACCATACAAGATGTGGTGCCATTGTGACAAGAAAGGATAAAATCCTGGGACATGGTTGTTTTGTCACAAGAGCACATTTTTATCATAATGACAAGAGGAAACATTCTCAGGAAGGAAGAAAGAAAAAAGGAGACAAGCTATTTTAAACTGTGCTTCTGAAGGGTTATATAAAAAATCCAGTTTAGGAAGTTGCAATTCTTATATACAGAATAATACAGAAAGGATATTCACATGGCAACTAAGCTTCCTACTTTCAGTTTGGCTCAATAATTTGTATTTACATGACAGGTATTAAGAGGACAAGATCACTGAGCATCTGTCTCAGGTCAAAATAATATATCAAGTACCAGCTCCAGACAACGCTTTACACAGTGGCAACTACTTAATCAGTCCAGTCGTGGATTACTAATGAACTCATTACAGTTGTATCTGAGTGTGCCACTATCCAGCATCTCAAGTTTTACCCTGTATCTGTTTGGCATTAATATCCTATGCTGCTTGCTTCTCTGTAAATGTAATATTTGTATATGGCACCAAAAAACACTGTGAAATCATCAATTAATTCACCATTGAGAACCAAGAAAGAATTACTGCCCTTGGATTATAGATCAGAAAACAGCAGCAGAGAGATTATATGATTTGCCCAAGGCTATAAAACCAGACAGCTTCAGATCACGTTCATTTTCGAAGTCTGCACTGGGTCTGCTAATCCTTACTTGTCTATATGTATTCAAACAACTCTTTTACCAAGAATAAAATACAAAACTGGCCTGCAGTAAGTATGCCTGTAAGGAATTACACCTTCCACATTTCCTATATGTTGCTGCTTTATTTGACAAGCTTTGTTCTTTGTTCTCTTTTTAACCTGAACAAGTCTCTAGAGGCCTCTTACAAAAGGTGAAGTAAGTCACCTTTACCACAAAAAAAAATGACAGCAGAGCAGACAGAAAAAATTCAAGCATTTTGCAAGCCATACTGAATCCAGGGGCAATGTGGCCCACACTGGGATCCCTAACTACATAGCACTTGCCCAGAATGAAAGCAGGATTATCTCACTGCCACTACATAAAGTTCTCCTCTTTAAAACTTTCCCTCTGGCAATATCTTTTACTTCTTTAGTTCAGCTTCAGACAGCTGATTTTGATCTGTGGGCTTATCTCCTGTAAGTTTTGTGACATCTGTATCATGGCATTGATTGCATCAGCTGAAAAGAGACATACAAGCTGGTTGCTATCAACAGATTGATAGTATCGTAGCCCTTGGCTCCTCCATGACCTTTCCTACAGCTCTTCAGCACATGATGAAAAGGAAAAAAGACAGTACCAGCCCCTATAGGACTTTACATGGGAGTGGTCTCAGAGAAGAGGCACAGCTGTACATTGCTTTTCTCCAACTGATGCCTGTCAGATAGGACAGCCTGAAGTCTCCACTCCTGCTGCCTTCTCAGCACCTGATAGCAGAGCTGCAGATGCATCACATCCATGCATGTTACTTAACAAGTTCCACAGAAGATCATTAGGACACCAAAATAAGGGATACAAAGATGCAACTGCTACATAAAGGATTGTTTCTTATGTAAAACATTCTAGTTTCACAGTTTTGCTTGAACTCTTTTCAGCACTATTTTGTTAATTATTGAAACACATCATGAGTCTTGAAGCAAAGCTCTCTGTTATTCAGCTGTGACATATTTGTGCTTTTCACCTGGTTCACTCACTACATTCTGTGGGAATGGCATGGAGGAAAGTTGGGATGGAGTTTAGTCTGAATGCTTTTATCCTCAATGCCCTGCAAGGATGCTGTACTCAGCCATATAAGTCAGTGCCTCCATTTTCTGCATCACACCCCTTTACATTTCCAAGGCCCAGAAGAACTGTGGACTTTCTGTACAGACCTTGTACAGCACAAAGAAGAAATACACACATGCTGTATGCTTTCATGGGAATTTTACTTTTGTACTTTATTGTTGTTGTTTCCTTCATTCTAGAATCAAAGTACTTTTGGACCACAGGTAGACAGATGCTCTTTATATATGAGAGGAAAAAAGCAGTTGGTACTGCAGGAGTCAGTTAAAAGTTAAGTACAGGTATTTTCAAAATATTTCTTCCCAGAAATTTTCCATTACAGTTTTTATTGTTTTCTCTAAGTCTGAGGTCTGCATGCCCCTTTACATTTAAGTGGCCCTACTGTTAATAACACTGTCGTTTCTTTCACTGAATTGTCAAAGGATATAATGTGTTCCTGAGCAACATAAAGACCTTCTACAGTACTGGCACCTTGCTGGCATGTAGTAGATAATTTATGTCTCTCAGTTACCTGCTGAGAGAATAGTTTAAACAAGATTAAAACAACCACTGGAGTCTAGTTGTTGTGCACTGACTGCAGCACTACATCATGTTTCCTAAGTACTGTGGTTAAGACAGTTTTCCAGTGATTTGCAAAAGCTTTATAAAATATTTGCAGACTGTTTTACCTTTATTGCATCATCAGGAAAGTGTCAAACAAAGAGCTTGTGAAGAGGGCTGAGATCTGAATCTGAATTCAATGCATATGCCAACCACAGGTTTCCTGCAGGATTTACACATCACGTGATCTGACAGGGGCTGTTGTCTTTACCTGTCAATCAGAAATAGGTGCATTAGTAGAGGTTTGCTAAAACCCCTTGGATTGTGATGGCATTTACACACCCTAGTAACAGGGGCCCAGCTGATTATTTTAGAACAATATCTCTCTCTCTATTCTGCTGGCAAAATATGTTACTTTAATATGCACGTTCATATATTGAGACTGATTCTGCCATGCTGTTCAGGGGTAGCCTCAAACTAGCAGCTGGTAACAGAGAAGCAGATGGAGCTTCTTCTGTGAGTAGAGTTATTATGACTCTGGTCTGGGTACACAAAATACTCATCCATACAAAGGACTGAATATAATCTAAAACCTATCAGTGTAAAACAGTGTTTGCACTACTGTGCTCTCCTATTGCACTACTATTCAGCCATCAGCATATATTTGCTGCAGACAATGTTCTGCTAAAATATTTTTCATACATCTATCCTATGAGAATATATTCAATGCATTAAATATATACATATTTGGTACTTTTCCTTCTCTATATATAGATAGATAATTACAGATTTACTTTTTAATGTATGTGTATACACAGACATGTGTACACGTGTACATGGCACGTATAAAACATGTTTTGTGTGGAATTGTATTATTTCATATAATGTTAGAAAATACCCAGTCACTATGTCTTTTTCTCCATTTTTCAGTTTTCCTGGAATTAGTTTGTGTGACTAAGTACTGCCTGTTTGAGCTCTGTATCAGCAGCCCCAATTAATGTTATGACTATACTACTAGCTACTACATGCAATAAGGCAAAGTTATTTTTTTAGATTTTCTTCCTGACAGACCTTGGCTTTACAGGGACCACTACTCACAGCCATATGACAAAAGCTGTGCTTTGATGAAGCTAGCATAAAACAGCCTCCAACCATATGATCAAACCCCTTGGCTTTCTGCAGTTGTGCAGCCAGAGTGACAATTTACCAGTTAAGTAAGGAATTTCCTAGGTCCTTAGGATTTTCTCTCTCTAAACCTACTTCTTTCTCTGCATATTAGGGTAACCCATCTTTTAGTAAAGATACAGAGTATGCTGCATGGGGAAGGAGAGTGTAGAAGAAGCAAGGAAGCAAGTGGGAATAAGGCCTTGATCCTAAACTCTTTGAAGGTAATGGATTGACTTCAGCAGGCTTTGGCTCAATCCCCAGCTGTCAGAGAGAAAAGTCAGTAAAGGAAGGAGGAAAAACAGCTGAAAAACAATAGGGAAACAAAGGAGGCAGAAATTAAAAATACTGAAGATAAAAGAATACAGAAATGGTAAAAGGTCAAGTGTTGAAGAAAGAGAGGCAGAGGAGAGCAGTAGTGGACACTACTAAAACATGAATGGAGAATAGTGAGTGAAAACAAAACAGTGAGCAGTCTGTGAAATGGATTGCTCAGAAAGCTTATTTGCTCTTGGGTTTTAAGATGGTTGTCCACACGGCAAAGCCTCAACGTTTCCAGTGACTGAGGCTGCAACTACATTGACCTTTTAATGTGCTTTATGGCATGTCCTGTGGCCCAGCTCCTCTGGTCAGCCAGGTCAGCACTTCTTTAGGCAATGCCATGGCTCCTAGATGCTGCATGCATCTAGGTTTCTCATAGAGGGAGGGGGGTGGTGTGCATCTGGGTCTCACCTCAAGTATAGAGTTGAGGTCCTGTAGAAGTCAATAGGACTGAAAGGAGCTCAGAATCAGTGGAATGTGCAATCTTGCCTCTTGCCTCCAATGCAGCAATGAATTGATATTTTAAGGAGGGCCTTAGAGGCACAAGATTGTCTTGAGGGCCAAGAACAGGAGTTAAAAGACCTAAATTCTGATTCAAAATCCTGTCACTAGGCTCTGGCAACTGTTAATAACTCTATAAAGTATTATTTTTCTCATTTTCTCCTCTTGAAAGATGCTAAGTCTGGTGACAGGTGGTTATGAAACAGATTTGCAAACAGCTTCCACTGTGAAACCCCAAGCAGGGTCTGTGTTGGGAATGGACCATCATTGTAAGATTTCATTTTTCTCCCAGATCTTCCTCTAAGAAAATATTCAACTTTTAAAGATAATTAGCAATATCTCTGCATGGCTCTAATGACTGTAACACAACAACAAAACACTTGCAGCATTATAACAGCACTGTGAGAGAACTGTCAGCCAGGTGAGTTCTCGTCTGTATTTTCATTATCAGTACCTCCCTTCTGAAGCTCAAAAAGGTTTCTGTCCTTCTCGGGCTCAGCCTGAGTCTCTGGCATTGCAGTATCACCCCAGGACAGCCAGACAACACAGTTTCTGGAGATCCAGAAGAGTAATGGGGAGCTCCAGATGGCAGCTCTCATCTGCCTTGCCTGCCTGTGCTTTTAGGAAAATGATGAGCAGAAGAGTCAGCCTGAGAATCCAGCTAGATGCAGAGCCAAGGTCATGATCTCTGCACAAGTAAGTGATAGCTCAGATTTCAGACAGTAACGTCTCTGCTCTGTCTTTGTGGCCTTCTGGGAGCACATAGGCTGAGAAGTGCCCCCAGGATGAGATGAGAACTGGAGTGAATCTGTGCAAGACCAGACTAAGCAAAAAAACACCACCAGGACCCAGTATGAAGGGCAGAACCAAAAGAGAGTGTGCACAGATACAGCTAGGAATGGTGGGCAAAACTCACGGGTGTATGAGGAGTTTGCAATTGCATAAGGACATGGGGGACAGAGTCTAGGACTGAATGATGGGTTGAATAAGGAAAGCTCAACTGAAATTTCAAAATTGGTGGATTAAGATTAAGGTAACAGGACAGGAGCTAATGGGACAGAAAAAGCTGTATGAACACTCTCCCCTAGAGCAATTAGATTCCCAAGTTCCTGCTCTTTCTAAGTATGTGCCTCAGCACACTGATCTGCAGAGGGCAGTTGCTATTTATATGAGTTAACTCTGATGTGTCAACTACCGGGATGGAAGTGCTGAATTTTACTGATGTCAAAGATACAACCTGCAAAATGGAAATGTTTTTTGTCTGGATTGCTTTTTTAAAAAAACAATTAGATCACAGGCACACAAACTCTATTCAAAGGGAACAAAGTCACTCACTCAAAAGTTAGGAGATGCTAGATTAAGAATGCTTGAAAAACTATACTAGCCTCCTTGAACATGCTTTGTGAGATGGAGTTTTTAACTATACCTTCTTTCCCAAAGATTGCTTAGCCTGTTTGTTGCAATAGTTTGGAAATGTATAATTAAAGGCTGGAGATAACTGGAAAGAAAAAGATGGTCTTATCATTAATGCATGTTCATATCTCTGTTTCTGAGTGCCCAACCTGGTATCTGATCAGATTTGCAGAAATGCTGACCACTCATAATAGAAACTGAATTCAATAGGAACAGTGCAGTGAGTACTTAACAGTCTGCTCAGCTGCCTGTTCTGAAATAGATCTTAGACAGTTAGGCTGTACACTCAGAATAGGAAAATCAACCTTATTCCTTGTCTATGAAGTGGAAGAGCAGCCTCTTTTGTCCTACTATGTACTGGAAAAACAAACTTAAGAAGAGGCATGAAGCTCTCAGACTCTTTAATGATAAACAACATACAAAACGCTCTGTGATAAAGAATATAACTCACATCAAAGGGAAGTCTGAGTAGCATGCAGTAAGGAGGCAACAGGCATATATGGATCATGAAGGTTAAATCAAAATATTAAGAGCTATACATTTACTGAGCACCATCCATCCTGTGCACTGAACAAGCAAGGCAATTGTGGAAAAAAAAATATAGCCAAATATTAACAGATGCCTGTTTATCTAAGAAAACAGTTTTGGAGGAAACGAGCAATGACAAGAATGTGTTCAAAAACATTCTGTCAAGCCCATGCAAAAATGTGTTAAAGACATATCAAATAGAAATAATGATACTTTTCCTTGCTAGTGAAGTGCTCTGAGAACTGCTTGTGAAATATGCTAACAGGCTTAATACATTTTTCTTTCCAACAGGAACAATAGGATCTTACCGATTGACTCTAGGATAGCTCAAAGGATGGATCTGAAGACAATTGCAGTCAGTGGGAAGTAAGTGAATTTCAGGGGTTTTGGAGAAAAATCCATGAGCCATCAAACCCGGTTTCATTTTATGAAGTGACTTGATGTCATGAGCTGTAGACCCTAGAGACAAAACCATGGAGTTGAGGTTATTAGGGTGACATAAACCAGGATCTGGATTTGGTTTACTTTTTAAACAAGCTGCATCTTGGCAGCAACCCAGAAAAAAAGCAATATATATATAAAACCAAGAGGAAGGATAGCATGGTAATAAAACAGCTACTGAAACTAGATCTGCATGGACAGTGAAGTCTGTGAAATACAAGAGTTGGACAGCACTAAGACACTAATAAGGCATTGTCCAGCTGAACTAGTAAAAAGCAATAGAAAGAGGTTTATCTGAGGCTGACAGGGTCACTTCAAGCTCATTCCCCTGTGTGCTGCAGAAGGAACAGATCTGAAATGACTGCTCTTTTTTTTCCCTTCTGTCAGTTATACAGCAGAAAAACTGAGCACCTGCTGAAGGCGCTTGTCAATGACAAGCAGAAAATGGTAGCACTAAATGTGTAAGCCAGTGCAGCAAATGTGACCTAAGAAATACAGGATGACAGTGAAAAATGCTGCAGACTTGAAGTGCACCATAGCTCTCTGAGTTTATGAAACCAGTGCATCTGGGCAGCTAGCATAGGCAACAATGACAGCACGTGTTTGAGATGTTACTATGGAAAGATAAAAATTGCAAGGCCATAAGCATAATTTAGAAATGGAGTCTTACCACTATAGTGAAAAAGAGATAACATGAGTCCTTATTTTTAACCTCTTGTTGCCAAATTCCCAGACCATGCTCTAAGTCTTCAGCTAGAAACACTGATCCCAGCACTCTCAAAATACTCCGTACCAAGCCAAGGAGCAAAAAGCTTCTGCCTCCCACAGGCCCAAGATCTGCTCCCCTTTGAGCTCCCAAGTGTAAAGTTTTCTCTCACTTCACACAGTTTATCTGAGCCCTATGCCACACTTTGGGAAAAGGCTGCATATATTCTAGTGCCATAAGTAACAGTGAGTTACTGTTACTGCAGCTGGGCTGCAGCTTCTTTGAAGTGAGGATTGGATAGCCCATGTGTGCGTGGCCCCCAGAAGCAAAAGGACCCCAGATATTTTCTTGAGTTGCTTGTGTTAAAGCCTTCTCTGAACATGAGCAATCTTGGATTCAATTAATTTGTCTAAATGAAGAATTACTGAATACTTAGGTTCTTCTAGCAAACTTCCCAACACAAGAGCTCCAAGCTATAAGCTTTTTTAGTTGTCATCTCTTTGGAAGAGGAATCTGCTTTTCATTAGATAGCATCTATCACCGTGGTGTTCTAATCCCATCAGAAGCCATTTATGCTGGTGTGTTGCAACATTGTTATATTAATATGTATTTTCCATTTCTTCTTGATTCAGATTTGAGACGCTTAGAAAAGACAGAAATGGAAATGTTAAACTATGTGTGAGCTATGGATTCTTCCTTACCACAAATCTTTCAGGTTCGTGCTTTTCCCTGGCACGTTAATATCCAATTGCTTGTGTATTCCTAAATACCAAACTTGTAAGTGGGAATGGACTTGTTTTAATGCTGTCTGCCTGCAGGAAGAGTTTAAGGGCAAGGAACTTGTCTCTAATTGGCACATAGACATAATATCTTTGTGAAGAACATGGATATATTTGGGTTACATAAATCAAAACACTTGTGGTACAGCCATCTGTACCACAAGAGGGATGATATGACATGCAAAGGAAAATAAATACTCTGAAATCTGCTGGAATTACAAAACCACAACTTCAACCAAAATCTGTTGGCTATATGCTGTGTTAATACTTAAATACTACAATATTTGCAAGCAAGATTACATAATGAGACTCAGCAAAATCAGTTCATTTCTCTGCCATGTTGACTTACGTTCCTTGGTTAAAGCATTTTGTGTGGAAAAAGCACAGCTGACTTCTGATGTGGTTTTGCTATTGTAATGTATTTAAATGCTGTAGTAAAATGTCTTTTTAAATTTTCTTCTTTTTAAAGCTGTATATTGGTTTTATCTTACAGGGACAATACACCACAAGGCCTATTTGATTTACAACTGCGTTTTGGCAGATGAATTTGTTAATCTAAGTATCGGATTTCTTTGCCCACATTACCAGTAATATATTTTAAATAATTTTAAAATACATTTAACCTTTCACTTTTGATACTTTGCTGAGTTCTGAGTTTCCTCATACATGAATAAAGCAGCTTCCTTCCTTTGGAGGACTTTTATGCTTTGTGTAATAAGCAATGAAGAGAAAAAACATGTTCATTGTTTACAAACAACATAGTCCCATTCAAATGTTAAACAACTGTTATTATTAATTATTTACATTGTGATATCTCTACAGAGACACCATTATGGAGCATGGATCTATTATGTCAGTTACTATACAAACATAGATGAAGAAGATTATTTTTACTATTCCTTATGGCGAATATGCTAAGCTGCCCAAGGTAACAATGATTTGTATATAAAAAACAGCAAAAGAGCCTGGATTAATCTGAACAAAAAAGCCTAATTGTACTATTGAAATAATTTGTGGTAAGGAAGAAGGAAACAAAACTAGAAAAGAATGTGCTAAAACAAGCTTACATCTGCTTACTGTGAAAATAATGGAGAGATCAGCTATCCAACTCTTCAGAAAGGACATTAAAAACAAAAAAAGACTGAAGAGGAATCAAGATGGTCAGGAAAGGAAATACGCCGAAGGAAGTGAGGCATTTTTTAATGGCTGTTTCCTACATCATCTTTTGAGTGCTGAAATACACTGGTACACTACTGGAACATCAAAGTCAGAGCAGAACAGGCTGTAGAGGAATACCTAGATGATTTTACTCTTGCCAGGTTTGGCTAAAACCCAAATAAGCACCATGTTCCTGTTGTTGCTCTTTCTTCAGGATCTTTTTTCTTTTCCATCTGTTCCTTCTGTATCTTTCTCTTTATAGTTTTTGAGGGTTTTTTTCGTAAAGGTTTTGTTAGCTGGCCAAAAATCACATGCCTTGTTGCTATAACATTAAATAGGTTGAGATTCCTGCATTCAAAATCCTGATCCCTATTTAACTTTTTAGGACTGGTCATAAACACACTTTTGATTCACTCATCCCATCAAATTTAATACAATGTTGATACAGGGAGCTTACAATGTAGAAGCATGACATTAATCTAAAGTTATAAAAATACTAATATAGATTTTAATTTTGGGCCCAGAACTATTTGAAAGTGTTTCTGTTATTAATATAATCAGCATCAATAGGTGTTGCACTCCTTAGGAGATCCATTTAACAGACTGAGGAAAATTCAGGCTTGCATTCTAATTGCTGGATTACCTTTCTTCTATCACATTGCACTTTTTTTGCCTTTTTTTTTTCCCTAACCAGCAGATTTGATTCATTATAATTGCTTCATTTTCAGTATTATGCCAGTTCCCTGGGCAGCTAGCATAATATACTGGGATCTTCTGAATTGTCCAGAAGCAACAGCCTCCCACAAAACCCTGGTTCCTTCAGAGAACCTATTTAAGCAAGAATTTGTATGTCAGGAAAGCAGTCAGGCATGCCTTTTTCTGTATTCTTGCTAAATGTTACTTAACTTACTGTACTAGAATCTAGAAAAAATTGTTTTCTCCTCTAGACTTTTTCTGAGGAAATATAGTTTCCTTTCTCTCTAAAAGGGTCTTTTCCATTAAGAATTTGGGCAAGAAATCTCTCCTAGAAGGCATGCTTTTGATCATAAATGCATCTCAGCACTGCAATTCATGTATAAGAATTAGAGGAAGCAGCCCTCGTGATTTAATCTGATTCACAGGAGGATGAGAAAGAAGCAGGCAGAAGCAGTGCCTGCTCAATTTATCAATGGCAAATGTGACCAAAAAATGTATAATTCTAGTCTGGTTTTGGTGGAGAATTGAGCTTTTGACATAATTTTGAAAATACATTTTTGTTGATGGTGCCTGTTTTCTGCAGGAAATTGCAGCTGAAGCAGTGTTTATAACCCTGGCTATTTCAATTCGGTAACCTTAATGAAGTTTTTCATACACTTTAATTGTCTTACACTCTTCTTTCTAGGCCCCATGGTGTGTTGTGGCTATGTGACTGCTGTGACGCACCATTTCCCTGTACAAATAAAATGAAAGATGAGGGCATGTTGATCAACTTGTTTATGACAGAGAACCCAACCTACAATGAAGAATGCTGTTTTGCAACATCTGGACTACAGTTCCCAGGAGGCAGCACAGCTATGATTAGTATTAAAATTATTTTTATTTTTCACTGCCATGTCAGATTATTCTATCTAAAATGTCTCCTTAACTGCCCATTTTCCAAGCAGCTATAACCAAGAATCGCTGATGAGACAATAGAAGGAATAACAGAAGAGTGACTAAGTTAAGGAAAAAACCCAACAACCTACACTTCCAATTTTCAGATGTCATCGTCTTCCAATGAGTTTATTTTCTATTATGTGAGGTACTTAAGCTGATTCTTCAGGAAAAAAATTGGAAGTTAATAATGATCAATCTACATTTACTCTGCACATAACTGTAGAAGTTATGATGCATGGCATAATTGCAGTGTACGGAATGTTTCCCTTTTATAGCTGTCTGCAGACTCTGTAATCGCCTGTTACTCATTTCTAGGCAAAGGAGTGCCTCCTCTGGTTGAGGTGGCAGGAGTTTGTGCTTCTGTGCTAAGATGTTTGAACTTGATCCTGACTGGCAGTTGTAGACAGGTACATTTAGTTATCATACAAATTACACTGTTTTGTCATTCTCCTTTCAAAATGACCCCAATGCACCTGACAATACTGTATCAAACAAACCAAAAATGCACTTGGAAAGGAGAGAGTTTTCCTGGACATCCTTCATGCCAGGGAAGAATTTCTCACTTGCTTTAAATGTTCTTTTTTCTTCATTTATCTTCTTCTCAACATAGTAATAAAATACAGAAGACCCAAGGTTAGATCTGGCATAGCTGCAACACTAGTCAGTTTCTTATTCGCCTTATTTACCTATTTTCCTGAGAAAGAAAATCAACATGTAAACAAAATCAAGAGGTATTATGTGTATTTACAAGCAAATAAAACTCAGGAAAGATAAAAGGAAAACAGAATATTTAAAATATTCTTGAAGATAAGGCATCAAGGATAAAGTGAAATGTCATTAATGTATTCAAGTACATTGGCCCAAATCCATGCTGGCTATTAAACCAGAGCTCACAGGTGAATTTGTTTCATGGTTATTTAAAAGCAGAACAAAACCTGACTCTGGAGCAGCTACAATGAGCTAACAACCTTAGCACAGAGCTCAATGTAGACTAGACTAGAGAAAACACATTTAGTTTGATAGCTGCTACCAAAGAGAAAGGTTTGTAGCTATGGTTTTAGTGCATAACTGAGAAAAGCTGGATTCTCTTATTCTGAAAATAATTTCCTCCCTGTGGGTCTGTTGCCTGAGTAAAATAAGTCTAATTTTGCCTTTTTTGCATCATGAAAACCTTCAGTGAAAACACGCAGTGCCATCATTTGAGAGCAAGCCCAGGCCTTGGAGAGCGAAGGCCCACGGGCCTTCCCGGCTTAAGCGCGAGCCACGCAGGGCCCTGCCTCCCTCCTGTTTACCGGGGTGACAGCTCTGGTCCTTGTACCCAAACGTGGCTAAATTCCAAAGAGAAGAACGTAGTGATACCGTTACCTGTGCTGACTGAGAAAAAGGATGCCCAAAACTCTCTGGAGACGCCCTGCACAAGGGCACACGAGAGCTGGCAGGGCTGTCCTGCCCTGCCCTGCCCAGAAGCTGTGAGCCGGGCAGGCCTGCTCTGAGGTGGGACCGAGCTGGGCAGGCTGCACGGAGGATAATGCTGTTTCCACTTAAAACTGTGAGCTGGCTGAACTTCCCTGAGCCTGCCCAGAACCCCCTTTACCTCCAGACTTGGCATGTTGCCCTCCCAGTGCTGCTGCGACCATCGGTGGGACTGGCAGAGCTGCGTCCTGGTGCCACGTCAGGAGCTGCCGAGTCGATGTCGCCGGGGAGCGGGTAGGGCCTGGAGGCACAGGCCTCATGCATCCCTGGGGAGATCGTGATGTGGAGGAAGGTGAGGGGGGAAGAAAAAGCCAACTTTGTGGTGCTGTTTCACAGGGAACAAGAGCTTGTTTCACAAGAATTGGCACTTCCCTAGGTCCTGGAGGCAAGAGGGGCTCTGAGGTGGGGCAGGACATGGCCTCCCTGCCATGGTGCCACATCAGGAGCTGCCGAGTCGATGTCGCCGGGGGGCAGGTAGGGCCTGGAGGCACAGGCCTCATGCATCCCTGGGGAGATCGTGATGTGGAGGAAGGTGAGGGGGGAAGAAAAAGCCAACTTTGTGGTGCTGTTTCACAGGGAACAAGAGCTTGTTTCACAAGAATTGGCACTTCCCTAGGTCCTGGAGGCAAGAGGGGCTCTGAGGTGGGGCAGGACATGGCCTCCCTGCCAGAGAGCAGGGCAGTGGAGGGCAGCACAGGCTGCTCAGCTCAGTGGGATCCATGGATAGAGCTGGATGGAAGCTGGAGACTGGCACTGCTGTGGTATCCTTGGTGCAGGAGCTGAGGGCCCTGGGCTGAGCTGGAGGGGGGTCTTGGGCCATGGGGTTGAAGTAGAGGGAGCCTAGGGGGCTGGTCTGGGCAGTCTCACCTAAAAGTGCATTCAGGGCTGTGTGCTACTGCAGTGAGTGAATGAGAAAGAAAAAAGTATCAGAGAATTCCATAAAAGGAAGCATGTGATGAAAATAAGTGTTTTTACTGACCGTGTACTTCAGTTGTGGAACATATTGTCACAGGAAGCCACTGAGGCCAAGACCTTAAAGAGATTGAAGAGGGTTTGGTCAGTTATGTTATAGCAAGATTTCCCAAATCTGGCATAATTTATGTCAGATTTCAGAGATATTAAAGTGTGTGCTCCAGGAAAGAACTGAGTCTCTCAAGAGGTTAATTTGAGATTTAAAGGAGAGAAAAAAGTATACCTGTCAGATTATGGCACTGGTCTCCTAAACTACTATTAGAGAGGATACTGATCTGAATAGATTACCAAGTTGATAACATATGACAATTTCTATACTCTAGGCTGAGTGAAACCATGGAAAACAACTGTGTGTTTCACAAAAAGCATGTGATTTTAGATTTTACAAGGGTTACATCAACTTAGCTGCTGACAAATGAAAACATATCTGACCTGAGCATCTTTCAATCAGTGAGCTTCCATCCTTCAGGAAAGAGGAATAACTGACAAAAATGTTATTGCTTCCACAAATTAATTCAGGTTTCCTGCTCTTTTATCTGGTACATAGCCTTTTGTTCTCTCTCTCCCCTGCCATACCTTTTCATTCCTGCATGCATAGGAGACAGGAATCTTCTATTACTTAGGTAGTCGCTTGTACTTACAAAACCAATCCAGTGTTATCTCCAATGACACATGAAAAGTCACCTCTGGACGTGCCAGTGTATCAGCACAGCAAACAATAAGTAGGACATGGAATCCCTTGGCAACTCAAGGATGCATTTAGACAACATCCATACAAAAGTTACAGTATGCAATACGTGTTTCTTCAAAGTACACAGGGTACAATTTGTGACCTTAAGGAATCCTGAGTGAGCCATAAAGAAAAGGTTGCATTAGTTGTATCACGCCTTTCCCATAAAGCACATCTGTGTAAAAGGTAACAAATTAGAAGTATGTTTATTTATATCTTTTAAACTCCTTTCTACCTAGGAAAATGTGAGGTTGAGAGCAATTCAGGGGCCATTGGAATCTCTTTGCCTACCACTGAAGTAGAGTAATTTCTGGGCTGCAAACCAACAGCTGCTGCATGATCCACTATTGCACAGTTTGAACAGTGTGTGTGAAGAATTCTATCTTTTGCTGA
Source organism: Chaetura pelagica (assembly GCF_000747805.2). Classification (NCBI taxonomy): domain Eukaryota; kingdom Metazoa; phylum Chordata; class Aves; order Apodiformes; family Apodidae; genus Chaetura; species Chaetura pelagica. Next base: position 1,974,103 of record NW_009952974.1, read on the forward strand.
AAACACACAGCAAGAATAACTAGTAATGCATGAACATGGTGATTTTCAAATACTGTATTGCCACAATCTGCGCCTCATATTTTTCAGGGATTCTTTTTTATTCCTTCTAGTGTCCCAATCCTTTTCTCACTATTTTCCTAACATGCACTGAAGATACCATAAAAATAGTTGCACAAAATTACAGTGACTATAGGAAGCGATGTGAAACTGAGCTTCCTTCCAGGGGAGGTGTGCATCTGCTTTGCTGCTCTCTGCCATTCAGCATTCTCTTAGCACAAATGTTGGGACTTTTCTCTTTTTCTCTTGCACGCAGACATTTAATATTCTCTCCAGGTCACTCTGCACATTGCTTCTCTCCTCTTGTTTGTTGCCCTCTTGTTTTCAGCACTGGCTGAAAGTTTGCTCATAGCTGCATTTTAGTCAGACATACCTGACTCAGAAAGATATCCAAGAAGTATGCTTATTTTAGAGTCTAGCTGGTCAAAAAAAAAATAATAAAAATGGAAATCTTAAATGAATCTTGACCTGAGCTCCAAGCAGCAGCAAGACATCACAATGCTGAGACTGACAGATGCTTCACCACTGTGACAGCAGTGAGTATAGGTTATAGTTTAAGAACTGCTGTGTTTGCTGCATCAGCAAAACTGACAGCCTGGAAACAGAACTGCTAATTGCTTGAACACCCATGCAAAGACCTTCCCTGGTTTCTTCTTGCTATTCAGAGGAAGAATTACAGATTAAAATCTGGATTAAAGTGAACCTATACTTTCATAAAATGAAGACCTTCAGCTGCTCTTTACAGATGGCTTTAACAGAGGATATGATTATTGAAACCTACCTTTCAAACAAATCCAAACTTTGGGAACTTAATCCAAATTCTAACATTGTTATTCAGGCTCATCAGATGAACACTTTTGAGTAACTCAAGTGGGTACAATGCAAGACATGCAGTGAGGTAGAGAATGTGTATTTCAGTGGCAATTGCTGAACTTTATGAACCCTCAGTGCCATAATTTGTAGCAATGTGTCACCAATCTCCAAAGCTTTTTCTGAGTGATGTGTAGTGAAAAATGATTGGTACTTAGGCTGCATAATCTTTTCCCTTGCTATGTCAGGAGCAAAGGACAGTTTGAAGTGAGCACTGCTGCCTCAGCTCAACATCTGGTGCATTTGCTTACCTGATGCAGTGTTCTTAGGGGGTGATTAATGAGAGCTCTTGAGTCAGAGCCTATAATCATAATGAGCATTAACAGGTAAACCTACAAACAGTAAAAGATAAAGCTATTAAGAGAGGGAAAGGTATTGACTGGCATCTCAGTCTAACTGCTTATGTGTTGGTCCCAATCAGATTATTCAAAGTTGTTACATTTCAACCCAAGCCTTTTAAGGGTCCGAATAAAATTATTCATGAGAATGAATGTTTATAGCCCAATCTAACCCTACAGAAACTGGTGGATAGCTTCTCTGTTCAGACCCAAGCAGACAATTCCTACTGGTATGCTCATTTTCTTCTGTGGCAAAATCAAAGTTGTCAGCAGTATGCTTCTATGCAGAAACAAGGAGATGCAGAAATGTCTGCAATATTAACAAACTTGGTGGCTCCCTATTTGTACAAGTAAAAACACCTTAGGTCATCAGTGCATTTAGGCATATGCCTACCTTTAAGCAAGTGCTTGAATATCACTGTCATTACTTGAACTTTAATGGGACTTCAGGCCACCGTTCAAGGATAAATCGATATTTATGTTCCTTGAACACCTGAGATGGGCTTGCTCATGACTTTTTTTCTCTGCTGGATCAGGGTTTATAAGCCTACAACTTGATTTCTATCCTAGTCTGCCTAAATATTTCAAGCACATATACAAAAATAAACCTAATCTTCTGCCAATATTCCACCTCTCTGGTCTCATGACAACCAGGACACAAACCAATGATCTTTCCAATGATCTGAAATACAAATCTAGTTTTAGAAGGCACCCGCAGCTAATCACTCCTGCAGCTGGAATACCTGCATTACTGCATCTCTGTTGCATGTGACTAGCTTGGAAAATGAAGTTAAACTTGTACAATAGAAGTAATTTAATACATGATTTAGAACTTTAACCATCTTGCTACAAATTAATTTGCATGCCTGCAAACCTTTACTTTTTTGAGTAACCCTATGCATTTTGATGAGGAAGGAATATTAGTGAGGTTTGGGCTGCTGACTGTAGAAATTATTGGATAATAATGATAATATCTACATGAAATGTAGCATTGTTCAGGAGAAAACAGTTTCCATTTCCCTGTCTTTTTCATTCCCCATCACTGTTGAATCTCACTTTTTTTTTTTTAAGAAAGGAAGAGGAAAATCAAACCTCTCGGCTTTTTATGACAATCTGAATATAGTATATAGGCAATCAAGTAATTGATCACACTTAAACTGATTACCTACCAAATGAAATTATAGCTGAGATTTAGGTAGGCCACCACTCTAATAAGCCTGTTTTGTTGACCCCCAATCAAGTTTCAAGCACCTTTATGGCTGATGAAAGGGATGCTTAGTATCTTATAGAACTGTTTTTTCTGTTATAGATTAATAGAAATATTTAGGTTGGAAGGAATATCTGGAGGTCAAGCCTTCTGCTCAAAGCAAGGCTCTAGCTTCAAAATCAGGTGTGGCTGCACCAAGCCTTGCCAACTTTTGAAAATCTCCAAGGGTGGAGGCTGAACAGCCCTTTTGGGCCCCTGTCTCAGCTAGTCCCACTGAGGTTATTTTTTTCAGTTTCTCCAATCAGTATTACCATTGTTGCAGCTTGTGACTGTTGCCTTTTGATCTTTTGCTGTGCATCTGTGAGAAAAGTCTGTCTTCTCCAATAGATTGAGGTAGTAGAGCACTGTAACTATATCCCCCCGTTGGCCTTCTCATCTCCAAGCTAAATAAACCAGTTGCCTAGCCTCTCCTAGTACAGCAGGTGCTCTAGTCCCTGTCCTGGTTTGAGCCAGGATAGAACCAGGTGCCCTAATTCTCTTAGCAGCCCTTGCCTGGAGTCTCTCCAGGTTGTCAGTAGCTGTCATTCTGCAGGCCCCAAACTCCAGCTGCAGGGCTGTTTGCTCAGCCCCCAGCCTGGCCTGGCACATGGGGTACATCTGACCCTGATGAATTACTTTACCTTTGCCTTTGCTGAACTTCATAGGGTTCCTGCTAGCTTGTTTCTCCAGTTTGTTGAGGTACTTCTGAATGGAAACCTTGCTCTCCAGTGTATCAACTACTCTTCCAGCTTGGGTGTCACTTCATGAGCTTGCATGGTATCTCAGCATCCAGGGCCATATGGCATAGCAGCAGGGTAACATATTGACTTAGTCAGCAAGTGGCAATTTTCAGCTTATCTGGCAGGAATAGAATTCTTGGTAATTGTTGACCAGAATCCATGGAATATTTTTGGCCACTAAGCTAGATTGAATATACAATATATTTCACAGCACGTTATGCTAATTAGAAATATATAAAAATAAAGGTATTTTTATTATACATATCTAAATAACTTTTTATTTAGTAAAGGTATTTCTGATGGATAAGTTTGTAAGGAAAGGAACAAGACAGATAATAAGTAATATATAATGATATAGATATAAATAGGAAGTGGTTGGAATTATCTGAGTAGAAGAATTATAACAGCATGCTGCTCAGAACCTGTGACTCAACACCTGACCCTGCCCACTCCAACCATCCTGGGCTGTGCTGCCGCTCTGCCTGCCTTCAGAAGTCCCTGTGAACTCTCGCTTGCTTTGCTGTTCTGCCCTACATTTGAGGTGCTACCACTGTATGTTGTAATGGCGAGGCTGAAGGAAGGATGTTTTGGAGAAGTCACAGGGTTTTTAATTGCTGAAAATGCAAAATGGAAAGCTTCTTAGTGCACTAGCCCACTCTGCTGCAATCATTTGTCTTTATTGACATCTATGGCTGTGCTGGCAAAGGGAAGCAGACACACTCTGTTAGGAA
>NW_009952974.1:1981119-1986244 GCF_000747805.2 Chaetura pelagica
AAAGAGTGCAGTGTACAGTCTAATGTGACAGTGCTCTTAGCTTTCTGATAATGCAATGCTTGCAGTGTCCCACAATCTCTTGCTAAGGTACTGCAAGAAAAAAGGCAGCTCTCTCTTCCAACTTTGTTCTTTAACAAAAACAGGGCCCACACCATAGTGCCATCAAACCCAACCTCCTCCTGGTGTTTAGGTATACCAATGATAAAGTAGTGAATGAATATTCATATTCCACCTATTGCTAGCTCTTTTCAGGACAGCTCAGCCTAGGCTCAAGTTTCCCTTTCATGACAGAAGTGCTTCCACCACCCTTCTCCCTGTGTGGGAGAGAGGAAGCCACCTTGTTTCAATGAATTAGGCAGTGAACAGGGCAGAAAGGACTTTGATTGAGAAGACTAAAAAAGTTTTATTAATTTTTTTTTTCTCCTGACCTTTTACTTTAAACAGCCCTTCAGTCAAAGTGGGTGAGATTTAGAAGTCAGTTGGTTTTGTTTTTAATTACAAGCATCTGAACATCACACACTGAGTGGGTACAGTATGGTTTTTAGTTAAGTTAATTAATAGCATGCAGGTATGGAAGGACACTGTACTAACTGAGCATATGAACTTCTTAAGTCCTCAGAACAGCTTTCCAGGTCATGAGTTCCAAATACTACAGGAGAATCACAATCTGCTGAACAGATGTTCAGTTTTACCAACACATTCACAGTCCCACTACACTGAGAATTGCATTTTCTCAACTAGACACTGCAAACTGCATTCTCAAGACATTGGTCATCACACAAGCGAGTGGAGGAAGGAATGCTAATACTTTCAAAACCTGCTCACATTTAGACCCAATCTTCACAGTAGAGCACACCTCTGGATGTAAGAGTTCGTTATATAAGTGGGCCATGTGAAGCTTTTTCATGTAGCTGTTTGAAAGAAAATCATAATAGGGCAAGACACTGCAAAGGTTGTAATGGGAACTCGCAGCTCATCTTTCAGCAGAATTGCCTAAGGTTGGGTATGAAGTCAGTAGATAAGCTGTCAACAGTCCCAAATTCCCTTTCCATTCAAATCTGTTTTTTGTACGGAGTGTTCAGTGGGATATCTGATGTGCTAAACAACATGTCTTTAAATTCAAGTTTAAGTCTAATTATAAGGTACCTATACTCCACAGGGGAAAAAAATCCCATTTGTATTTACCAAGGAAGTTTCTAGTCCCTCAGATAATACGTATCTAGGAGCACCATAAAAGCGTTCAGTATTAGGTTTTATTTTCCAGTCTCAGACTGAACAGACTTCTGTTTACAGCAGAAGTAATTTCCAATAGACACATCCTCTAGACTTAGAGTTTGAGTTAGAGGTGCGGGAAAGGCAGTTTCTGATGTACTATCAAACCTCTTAATGGTGGTGTTAAAAACTAATTTTTCACTGCTCCTTTTATTTGCTAACAAATAGGTGACTGCTAGGTGCTGTATATCTTACCACAATGTGGATGCTTACTGGGCAATAATAAGTGTCTCAGCTTAATGTTTGCTCCCTTCTGGTATATTGTATAGTTAACTTTCATGTTTTATGAGTTTTAGTCTGCAAACAGGGAACTTTCTACTTCTGTGAGACTCTGTGGGAATACTCAGGCCTGCTTCTATTAAATGTGATGACATTTGCTGACTTTGTCATATCGAGTGACATAGGAAAATTGGCAATTAATAGTACCTGGCTTCAGGGGGAGAAAAAATTGTATATCACTTGTCTGTAGGAAGCAGAGGCTTCAGATGTAATTCTCTGAAAATAAAACGGTTGTCCCAATTTAAGCTCATTTCATTTATTTCCAAAGAAGTGAAATACAGTCGCTCCGGTGATAGTGTCAAGTCATCCCTCTGTATTATTCTATTTGTTCCATCACAGCCTCTTCTCTCCAGGGAGCTCATTTGTATTCTCCTGCTTTCAGGTCATCTGACTCTTAGTTCATGTCATGGATTTAACTTGGTGCCTTCTTTTTAGTATAAATTAAAATGTTACTGTCGCCACCAGACTGAGCCCGGAAACCACAACTGTGACTACTTAGAAATCTATATTAAATTCAAGAAAAAAGCCATGTACCTAAATATTTTATGGCTAATGGCCATTTGGCTTCAGATCTACATCCCAGTATTCAGGATAATGCTTACTATCACTATTGCTGCATGCCATTGCTTTTGAGTATTTGCTGATATTGTCTTTAGAAATGCATTTTTTCCCCTTCTGAGAAAACATTGCACTGTCTGGAAGGGCAGTTTGGGCTCCACTTGGGTCAGCCACTTGCATCAGCATAAAGATGTTCTGCTGCATGTATTTTCACTGTTTTCTTTGTGGCAACCCTGCTCTTCCCCTTGCAATGCTTGTAGTTGGTTACTGAAGTGCTTGGCTGAATATATGTGCCCAGCTCTGAATTTAAGCATAATTTATTTTCTTTGCCACTGACGTATGCACTTTCCCCTCCCCTCAGTCTATGTGAAATGGTCTGGCCATCTACAGTAAAATTACTTTTCTAATGAGGCTGCTGCTGCTACTGTGGAACATTGGTCCAGATCAAGCATGGGTGAAGGTTGCTGCCTAGCTGCCTGACGATGAGACCAGAGTCAAGATTTTCCTCCAGATCTCCACCTGAAACATCTCTTAGCAAAGCTTATCTGAATGGCCAGAGCAGCTCAAGTTCAAGCGGGTTTGTGCAGCTAGTTCCATCATAAACAGATCGATTTTCTGTGTCCAAATGCAAACTGACACAGCCTGCTCTGCTTCGGCTGCAAAATGCGATGCTAGCTGTGATTTGGGATGCTGGCTTTGGATGACCTGACTCACAAAAAGCCTAGGTTTGATCTCTTTTTACCGCACAGAACTCTGTGGATTTGCAGGTCCTTGTCTGCACCAGCGCCCCACAGTACTTGTTATCCTGCCCTTCTCCTGCCCCATAGCCCACAGTCCTCCCGTCCCTCTAAGTCTTGCACCTCCTCCTTGCAGCTGCATCTCAGCTCTAGCTCTGCCCCGTCCCTCTCAGTGCTCTGCACCGCCGCGTCCGAAGGCAGCAGGGCTGGCCCCTGTTCTCCGCAGGCACCAGCGCTCCCCTTTGCACAGGCAGAGCTCTGGTGGGTTTTGCCCCTACTCCCCGCAGCCCACGCTCCCCCGGCCAGTCCCCGGGGAGGCGGTGCCAAACCTCCTAAAAAAAAGGCTGACAAGGCTGCTCCGCGCCGGGGCGCTCCGGGAGGCACTAGCAGCACCTAGTGGTAGCAGCGGGCCCGAGCGGCCGGCAGGGAGCAGGGGGGAAGGCAGGGCTTCGCCAAACGACGCTTTTCTTCTGCGAAACTGCACTTTGCGCTGGCTAGGAACGACCCGCAGGGAACACCGCGTCCCTCCCTCATGCGGAACTGCGGGAACAAGCCAGGAAGAAAGCAGAGTGAAGGGCGTTTCTCCAGCAGAGGTGTATATGGGCAGACGTGCTGTTCAACACCTCTTTAGGAGTCTTGCCAAGAGCTTGGACTGTGCCAAGCCCAGAACAGGAGCCCGGTAGATCCTCTCTCTAGCGAGGCTGAGGATCTACAGATTGAAAACAAAATGTTTGATGTAGATACCTTCATATGCAATACTCTGTCTTTTCCTATAGCATTTTTCTCTTTTTCCAAAGAATCTGAACTATCCTGCTTTTGGTCACAGGCCTTTTACTAAAAGGATTTGAGTGGTTTCCCTGTCTGCTCAGTGATTTTGGAAACGTCATGTTGTGTAAAGGCATTAAAGTGTCAGAACCTGAGTGTCCAAGGAAACATTACAAAACTTTAATTTATGTGCACCTTTATTTGTGGGGTTTTGAGCAATGCAGGCATGCACACAGCTGAAAGAAGTACTGCCAGCTCTGGGGGGTAAACAGCAAAATAGCAGTAGGAAAACGCTAGAAGATTTTGGGGCAATCACTCAATCTTTTATTTAATTGAAAAGTGCTATCCATTAGATCTTTAAATGTTGGCAGATACTGGGAAAAACTTAGTTTATATGGTCTCATGCTACTTGCTGTTCAATTCTCAGTGCCTCATCTGCAATTCTTAGGAGGAAGGGAGGTTGAGCTGAGGTCTTCTGAAAATTACACGTGTAATTGTGGCATTTGGTGAGGTGTTTTATCCCTGAGGTTTGATAAGAAAACCACCCCCTCTACAACTGAAAAAGAAGGCAAATAATGCCCCAGCACAGCAGGACAGCCCTACACCGTGCTCTGCTCTGAACACCCAGGCTGCTGAACATCATTATTTAAAATTAAATTTACTAAGTTGAAAGATATGCTGCATATTAAGGAAATGGAGGAGCTTGACTATTCTGTATTATTCACGTGTAGATTAAGACTGTACCCTAAGAAGATGCTACCATAACAAATCAGGTAGAGGGTTTTTTTCTGAAGTTCTTCAGAAGAGATGGGGATGGAGAAAGAGGGGCAGGTGTGATGCAGCTGAGCATGAGGCAGTCTGCTCAGCAGCTTCCAGACTGTCTGACTAGTGGCTTACCCTGGAGTTTGAGTTTTGAGCAGAATACATAGCTTCATTGCAATTATTTTGTACTCATTACCTGTCTTCATCTTCCCAGTGAGAGTATTAAAATGGAAATCAGATTGAAAATGCTGTATGTATAAATGATGTATTGACTGTTTCATACAACCTGTATCTAAAAATGTGTTGCTGCATGAAGGGATGTACTGATATAGTTACATGATTAAGGAAGAACTGAGAAATCAAGAACAGGCAAATAATTACATATTGTATAATGGACATTGCAGTGGACCTGGGCTGTTAACTTCCCTGAGATGTGAATTGGGAGAACACCCACTGCCAGCACAATTGACTGTCATAGCAAAGAATTGCACTGTTTTTATATAGCTGTTAATGGACTGTCAACATGAATGACCGGATCAGTTTACAGAAGAAAAAAATCCCAGTCTCACTATATACATACACATACATATGCAACGGCATCACTGCAGGCCATTCTGCCTGGGGATTCAGCTGACAAGTAACTGAGGCTCTTATCTTGCGATTTTTAAATGTCACTAAACCAGCCCAGATGCATTTTTATCCTTTTGCTGCCAGGCTGCTTGTCCATCAGCAGGGAAGATGCCACAGCCTGA
>NW_009952974.1:1986323-1986604 GCF_000747805.2 Chaetura pelagica
GGCCCCCCCCCCCCCCACCCCGTCCCCCCCCGCCAGTGGCCCCGGGGCTGCGGGCTCTGCGGAGCGGAGCGGGCGGTGCTGCCGCCGGGCAGCGCACAGCGGCGCTGCTTCTTCCTTGCGCTCCGCGCCGCGTACGCGCCTCGCCCGCGGATTTTCCGCCGCCGTCTCATCTTGGGCGTCAGAAAACTTTGACGCTTTCCGCTCCAGGTTAATGTCGACCCCGTTCGTCCCCGGGGAGCGGGGGGAAACGGCGACGGGGAGACCCGGCCTCAGCCCGGGCC
>NW_009952974.1:1987597-2015836 GCF_000747805.2 Chaetura pelagica
AGCGGCGCTGGGTGATTGATGGAGGGGCCGGAGACAGCCTGCGGGAGTGGGGCTGTGTTTGTGCACCGCGCTCCCTGCGCGTCCTCGTGCCGCCCGCGGGCTGCAGAGCGAAAGGGGCTTTTTATTTGTCGCTGGTTTTGCAGTCCGGCAGCGCCGGAGAGGAGGTTAGCTAGGAGGTGGCAGCGGAGGTGGTTTCTTTCCTCTTTCTCTCCCCCGCCACCTTCCCATCTCTTCCCAGCCCCGCTGACCGGGGCCAAGGCGGGAGGGAAGGGGGTGCGGTGGGGCTAAGCCGGATAGCCTAGATGGAGGGATATGAATGATTTTTTTCAGATGGTAATTTGTCTTTGTGGTAGGGGCGGCCCATTACATTTCAGCTCACGTCCTGATGGAGATCAAAAGCGATGGGGAGAGGGAGAGGAAAGCAGCCTTGTGCGGCTCCTTAGCTCCGTGTATTGTTAGAAACTTGGGTGGGGGGGAATTCCCAGAAACAACCTTTGTCGATCCAGCTCCAACACCCACACCGAAAGTTGGAGATCTGTGTTTTCCAACAGTACCATCTGCTCCCCTGTGCTGCCCAGGAGCACGCTCACTGTTACGCCTCAGAGGAAACAAACAAAAGGTGTGCTTGCCAAGTCGGTGCTGAACCTGTCTGTTCATGGGCTTTTAGGTGGAGCGTAAGTGTAGATAGAGGAGTAGGTATGTCCTAAAGGTTCACTATCTTCTGCTGGCTCAGTTTATACTCTTAGATGATTTCCTGTCCTTAAAAAAGGTCTCCGAACACGGTAGATGCCAAGTCCTGGGTTTTGTGTTGTCGTTTTTATTTTTGGTTGGGTTTTAATTTATTTACTTTCCCCCCCTTGCACTACTTATATAGGGATATATTGGTTTGGGATTATAGTAAAGTTTCATTTTCTGTTGTGGAAGTGTTCCCTCTCATTACAGAAAATACTTTTCCTAAATTACAGCCGGAGCAGCAAGAGGTTAGCTGCTTGCCTCTGAATGGGTTCAGTGATAGGCTGAGACCCCAAGCCGACTGCATTGCAAACAAAATAGAGACCGACTAAGCTCAACGTTATAATGGGCTTTGATTCTTAGTACTGTTTGAGATCAGTAGAGATCCTGGGTGAGTGAAGGCAAGGAGGAGTGAGTGTGGCTAGAACAAGCTACTCAGACAGGAAAGTGTTCTCTTGATTATGTGTGTGATTTTTAAGCACTCAAAGGTGAAAGCTGGTCATAAGCTGCAGAGAAGGTGGCAGTGGGAAAAAGAAAAACCCTGCTGATATCTAACCAGATTTTAAAATAGATCCTTCATGTTTTCAACAGCTACTTTAAAAATCTGTATCCTTTTTCATGTTTTTCTCCCTTTTGGACTAAAACTTTTCTGTTTATATTGGATTGGATGATAAGTATACTCTACTCTAGTCAGGCTATTGTGGGAGATCTCTGCACTTTATGTTATGCCTTTTGCATTTTCAGTGAAGTGGAAGCAATTTATCCTTTTTTTTTTTCTCTCTCTCTGTCTTGCTTTCTTTCCTCAGAGAGATTAAGTTTTTGTCCACTCCTGTCACGGACATGTTAATCCTGAAGTCATGGGAGGGGGGGGGAGAGATCCCACCATTCAAAATATAGATATTTGCTTTGTTCATCCCCCTAGCCTGTTAGGCTGATGGAATTGGCAGTGGCTGCCCTTCATGACCTCTCTCCCTTCCTGCAAAGAGCTGGGGCAACCAGGGAGGAGAAAATGTGCAAACTCCAGGGAGTGAAAAAGCACAGCCCCAGAAGACAAAAGGCTGGGGCTGAGAGGTGCAGGGGGTGAAGGTCTGTGTGGGGAATGACTTTTACCAAGGTGGTCCCAATCAGTTCATACAGACTTGAAAAGATGGCGTGGGGGTAAGGTTCAGTAGGAATGTGCATTGCCTGATGCAAACTTGATACAGGTGGTGCCATGGGCTTTAGCTGCTTTGCAGTAAGATGAAAGAAATGGCTTTGGTCATCTGGTATGACTACCCTTTATTCTCCAGGCAAACAGCTGACTTGGAGGAGCATATGCCCAGATATTATACTCTTTGCTTTTTAGCCTGGAGACAGTTAGAAAACTCCTCCTTGACTTAAGCTGAGACATGATGGGTCCTCATTAGAGGATTTATGTTCCTGGAGAGCAGTTTCACTCCGTGATATTAAACTTGGCTTGAACAATGGATTTCTATTTTAGCTAGGATTAATAATCATGGGAGCAGTCACATTAGGGTTAAATAAGACCATCTGCATGAGTATGTTTTCCTGAAAACAGATCCATGACATAAAAAGTTTCTGCGTGGAGCCCAGGCTGTTGAGTTGCTGTTGGGCAAAAGGGGGCAGTATCAAACAATACCACAAAGCAATCCACTGTGCGGCTGCCTTTCTGCCTGGAGTACTGATGTGTGCTGTATCTACTGGGATCTGGGAATTTCGGGTGTTAGCCGGTAACCCTTCCTCAGGTGATTCCTGGTAAAGACATCAGGGAGGTTAACTGCATGAAAGATGCAGGATCAAAGCTGTAATTGTTTTACTTCATGGTTGCATCACTTCCATATGCAGGGGTGACCAGTGAAAGCTTGGAAAGTAAGGACAATACTGTACGATTGCAAAACTGCTTTGGTTTGCATTAAGTAGGCTGAGAGCTCTTAACCTGATCTTACTCCACTGATTTTAGGGAGAGCATTATGATGCACTAGCTTTGAATTGCTGTTCAGATAAATGCCCTCCAAGGAATCGTCATAACTGTTTTCCAAAGTGAGAAAACCAAACTTTTTCTTCTGTAATTGTAACTATTTTTGAGAACTTTTTTGTTTCCAGCCTACAGAATTGATCTGTCCTATAAAATACCGGGTTTAGAATGCATTTATAAGCTTTTTCACCTTTTATTTATCTACATGCTTGGAATAATTAATTAGCATTTCTTAGTTTATTTTTTTAATATTTTTTTTCTGAGAATCGTGGGTAATTGTAGCAGGGGTCTGTAACCAGAAAGCTGTGCACTGGACTCCAGCTTTGCCAGGTCTCCTAAGTGTTGGTCACTGTCTTCCTGGCAAGAGCTGCAAGGGCAAGTGCAGACCGGTCCTGAGAGAGAGGGCAAGTAGTGAGGAATAAGGAGTCTGTCGGAGTAACGTGAAGGTGTTCCACTGATGGGGAAGTGCCAAGATCCAGAGTTCACGTGCAGTCCAGTGTGACATCTACAACTAGATTTGCCTCATTTCAGATCATGCCTGATCAAATAATTTCTGGTGTAAAACTGAAAAAAGGAAATTTAATCATCCTCAGATAGTGGTGCAGGCAATTGCGAATGGTTCTCTAGGGGCAAAATGCCTTGGTGTTCCTTGTGCAGCAGATACATAGTATCAAGTCATGCTGAGATTGCAAAGTCAATCTTAAGTGATGGACTTAGCCTTTTACAGACTGAATACTGTGAAGGTGAACTGCCACTATTTTGGGTTGAATCTTTATGATTTAGTCCAGGAGACAAACTGTGGAGTATTACAGCGGTATCCCTGCTGTGCCTTGAAATGGGCTGTGTCTGAGTATGAGAGTTGTTGACTTTGAGGACTGTGTCAACAGTTCTTTGTTATCATTCTGTTGCCTTTTTTTGTGTTGTTTTGTTGTTGTTTATTGTTATTTTTAAGGAGGGAAAAAACCTCCTCACTGAAGGGATTATGTCAACTAGTCTTGCTGTATGGATTGTTTCTTTTCCTCTTACACTGTGGGTTGCTAACTCCTCCAGCATGCCCAGTATCAGGAATCATCCCATCTCTGTCCATGGTGGCAGTTATTAATAGTTTCATTGGGAGCTGTCTGAATATGTGAAAAGACTTTGAGAAGTATTTGAGCCTGCAACTTGTGTGGACACTGCCTTGCTTGCTGGAGATTATTCTTCAAGCACAGCTAGCCTCTGTATTTATTTCACCTCTGTTCTCATTGTTCTACAAAAAAATGCTGAATGACAGCAGTTGTTCCTTACCCCAGGTGAGCAGAGTGCAGCAGAGCTCCAGCAGCACAACTGTGACTTTCAGTGTGCAAGGTCTCCTTGACTACAGTGCTGTGACTTCCAAAGTTACCTCTGCTTCAGCACTCACATAAAGCATAAATTTTTAAGGTCCACACAAAATCACTCAAAGTGACTTTATGGTGATGAGTGTATGAGTAGCGATACTAGAGTATTACTGTTATCAAATGTGTAGCTATAAACCAAACAGGTTTGTTTTGTTTCAGAATGTAGTAAGTCTGGTACATAATTGCATGTGAAGGATGTTACCAAGTTACAGAGTATGACTCTGAATTGGTGACAGGGCTATTCATGTGCTTATAATTAAGCATATACCAAAGTACTGTGCTGGTTAACGACTTATGCGTCTTTATTTACTTTTTAAGTGAACATTAAATGAGATCATAAGCAAACATGCTGATTACTAGTTGTAATCCCCAAATCAATTGCAACCACCCTGGGAGGTCATAAATCGTCTGTATAATTTCATTGTTTTTCAGTAAGGGGTTATCTGTGGAGAGAGCACAGGACATTTTCTTCCCAGAAGCTGCTGTGAAGGAGCTTGATCTTACAAGGTGCTACATGTTCTTCGTTCTTGTTAATGCGTCTCCAGGAAACAGCACCCTACATGATCAGACTGTGATAAACACAAACCATAGCAGTGTCTGACCTCTGTGGGTTACCTGCTTTGTGGAGCAGGCTAAATGCTTATGGACTTGCTTGCCTCAATACAGAACATAACCCCTATTAGGCTTTTGCTGGAAACCAAATAAATTGCAGAGTGTGAGTTTCAAAGGTTTGACTTATCCATTGTGCAGCAACATCTGAGCAGCTGAGACATAGCAACCTGCAGAGAAGAACCATAGTCATCAGTTTTATCCCTGCCAGATACTGTGCTGCACTCAGAAGTTTAATCATAACTTCAAATCACTGAGGCAGCCTTCGTAGCACGCATGCAGGAGTTTGGTGATACCAAATGGATCCTCCTGTGGCTTCAACCCTTCATGCTATGGAGGACATATACTGATGCTGGGTATGCTCAGATGTTAAGCAGAGATGCTGTCTGCGGTCCTGCAGAACAGCCAAGCTAAGTCCTGTGTAGATGGTATAGAAGCCATTTGCAGTTTAAGCATTTGTGACTTCTGAAGTTTGTATATTTTGCAGATTGCTTGTGCCATAGTCTTCAAAAACTGTTAGTTTTTAAGAAAGCAGATGGCTTTAGCAAGATATATTTGCTGGCACCTGAAACAGGTGGATCTGGAATCAATTTATGCAGTGTAATTTTTTCCACACCCCTTTTGAAATAATTTTATACCCTGGAGCCACCTAAGATGCTTATTATTTAGCCAATAGGGAACAGCTTCTGTCTGGCTACATAAGATTTTACACATCTTTTAGAGCTAATGGTTAGATTGAAATGCAAAATTTAGTGCTGGGAGTGCATGTGAATTTGTGAAACTCCCTGGAGAAAATGCGAGTGCATGTATCAGTGAATGAATTATACTCCTCCATAGATGGCGAGGGCTTTTTTTAGTGGTAACGAATGTCCTGTGTACAGTGTTTGTCATTTTAAAAGTAGTATTTTTCATTTCAAGTGCAAACCTTGTGCAGGTTACTGATGTAGAGTAAAAATGAAAAAATAGCTTTAACTTTATTTGAAAGGATAACAGAATGAAATTTTCTTACATAGTATGAAAGTGTCCTGACTTAGATCAAATTATGTGTTTTGAAAATACAGCAGTGAGAGTTATGACTAGTTATGTGAGAAAGGAGAAGATCCTGCCTTACTTTTCAAGGGGCAGGAAACAAGCTCCAGTGAGACCTTGGCCACATTCTCATTCTTGCAACAGAATCAGTACCAGCAAGCTCACCTGGTTGTGAAGGTTCATAGTGTCATGGTTTCACCTCAGCTGGCAACTAAGCAGCACCCATCCACTCACTTACTCCCCCACCATGTGATGGGGGAGAGATTCAGACGAGCAAAAGTAAAAAAAACTCATGGGTTGAGATAAAAAGTGTAATAGGTAAAGCAAAAGCCACTTGTGCAAGCAAAGTAAAACAGGGAATTAATTAGTACTTCCCATGGTTGGAACTAGGTGGTCCTTAAGGTCCCTTCCAACACCAATAATTCTATGACTCTATGATCAGTAGGCAGGTGATTGGCCATCTCCAGGAGAGCAAGGCTCCATCATGCATAACGGTTACTTGGGAAGACAAACACCATCACCCCTTCCTTCTTCTTCCCCCAGTTTTATATACTGAGCATGACGTTATATTGTGTGGAATATCCCTTTGGTCAGTTGGAGTGAGCTGTTCCAGCTGTGTCCCCTACCAACTTCTTGTTTACTCCCAGACTACTCGCTGTTGGGTGATGTGAGAAGCAGAAAGGGGCTTGATGCTGTG
The DNA here is from genome assembly GCF_000747805.2 of Chaetura pelagica. Lineage (NCBI taxonomy): Eukaryota > Metazoa > Chordata > Aves > Apodiformes > Apodidae > Chaetura > Chaetura pelagica. Next base: position 1,994,019 of record NW_009952974.1, read on the forward strand.
TAAGCACTGCTCAGCAAAGGCAAACGGAAACGTCTCTGCATTAGCAACACTGTTTTCAGCACAAATCCAAAACATAAACTCATACGAGCTACTATGAAGAAAATTAACTCGATTCCAGCCAAAACCAGCACACACAGTAACTTCAAAGAGGTTTTGAGTGGGTGCTGGTACCATCTGCACAACTCAGAGGTATGATTAGGAACTAAATCTGGGAACACTTTGGGGCCCGCCTCTTAAGGGAAGAGGATGCTGACTACAGATGGCCTGTTGGGCAGGTTTAATTGCTTTGCTGTGTTTCCTGGCCACGTGTAAGTTGTTTAGCCTGCTGTTTCAGCTAAAGGTTGCTTATTTATCTCCTACAATGCTGATTCACAATAGATCAAAGATTAGGGTGAAAAAAAAATAAGACAAGAAAGAAAAGGGTAGGAAGTTCACTCTGGGTAATTCAGTTTCACAGGGTAATATAGCAAATTCAAGAATGGAGAAGGAGATGTGTTTTGGAGCCTGTATATGCAATGCAGAGAAAGAGAAACTTGCTAGGTCTCTAAGTTTGTTAGAGTGATTACAGATCCTTCTGCCTTGCCTTACATTCCTTTCTCTGCTCTCTCTTTCTGATGATTGTCAGAATGAGATTTTCAAACACATGGTTTGGATGGGGCAATCAGTCTATATTTATAAATCACTTAATAGTTCACTCTTGGACCTTTCTGGGGTCCACTCCACATATCAAGGGCACTTTCAATAAAAATGCAAAGCTCGGATTTGGTTTCTGCCTGTGTTCAAGGTGCTCCTCCAGTCTAAGAGAGCTTAGCTTTTAGTTGTAATTGCAGCTAGTAATCACCTACCTAAAGTAAAATACAACAGGGCAAAGAATAAGAATAAGAAAAGTGGCTTGAGATAGGATAGAGATGCATACTTTATTCAACATGAGCAAAATAGAACTATGCAATGTAACTGTGCACTGTTCCAATATTTATGAAGGATGATGTCAAGTAATACATAATACAAATGATGAAGAATTCCACTGTTCCTGCTTTGTGAGGATAATTGAGTGATATAATAGTACAATTTACTCTTATTTCAGTTTTGAGAGCCATGCTCAGCAGTCAGAAGTAATAATTATCAGGGAGAGAAACTGAGGCTGTGAAATGGATCATTTTTTGCTCATCTGTTAAAGATATCATGAAACATAAGAATGCAGATAGGTGCCAAGTAGTATTGTCAGCAACTGAAATGAGTATGAATTAGACTTTGAGGTCTGTGAAAAGTCTGGTCTTACGTGACTTGTTTAAGGTTATAGAGTGCATTAGTGGCAGAAGCAAGATAACAACCCCTGAAAATGCTTATTCACATTTAAAAATCTAAATATGTATTTAAATTCTATGAATGAAATGTTCTGTCTCACTGCTTTCCTGCATCATAGCCCAAGACATTTACCTTCTTGCTAAACATTGCCAGCAGGCAACTGGATCATGCAAATCTTTTACTCATCAATGCAGTTCAGTTCATGTTCGTGTGACTACAGACTGAGAAAAAAAAGTACCCTGAGAGCATGTGCAAAATCAGTCCCAACATTTTGAAGATGAACTAGGGATCATTCCTATATTTTGGATTTGAATTTTTATATGCACACATGGACATGCATCTGTATTGATTGAATTAAAACAAAAACAAGTGATTACCATCTTAAAAATTTAACGTTTTCTCTCCTTAACCAACTTAAATTGTTCCCAAGAGAGTAATTTACTAGATATCATCAGTATTTGTTTAGGACTGTACATCAGGAATACAAACCATGATATTGCTAATGCTATGTGTTCCCTCTAATGGGTCTTTGAAATATTAAAGCAACTTATATTTGGAATGAGCTTCGCACACCTCCTTGTCTGTTCTTGCTTTTCAAATCCAGGCTTCACTGCTTTGCCTCAGAGAATTATGAGTTTATTATACTCCTGGAATCCTAATAGCACTTTGGTTTTTTTCCTAAATTTCTTCTTCGTATTTATTTATTGATTCTTCATTTGAGCGCAGTTTTGCAGATAATGATGGCACCACTGAGAACAGCTGGTGTGAGTTAATCTTATGAAGGCCTAAGTTACAATGCCATCCTTCTCTGCCAAGAATCTCTCTATAAAGTTCGTAAACAAAGGCATCCAAAACACTAAATTAGTTAAGATGACTGGATAAGTGTACTCCCAATGTTTCAATTCATTCTAGTTTCATAAGGACAAAGTGTGTCAAGGCTGACAAATCTAAATTTAATTTTTCAGTGAAAACTCATAGGCAAATTTGCAGATTATATTCTTAGGGAAGCAGTCTTTTCTATGGCCACTTGGTTTTTACTCTAATGAGGAAAATCGACTTATGAGAGGACACACATGAACCATGTTTTTAGCATTTCAGCATTTAGTTTACATTTTACTTTGGATTCCTAAGATTCTTCCCCATTTAGTCCTTCCTCCCACAGTGATGGGTGGTAACTCCAGAAAGGTGCTTTCAGTCATTTTATCTGTCTTCCCTGACATCATCAAATTTCCCTGAGCTGATTCCCTAAGCTGCAAACATTGTAGAGCACAACTTAGCAGATAGTTATAAAGAGATAAGGACTATGAAGTTGAAAGGCAGAAAATAGGGATAGTGGCATAGGAAGCTTCTGGCATGAGACCCTGGTGGCATACATGCCTGGTGAGGAACTGGAGTATCTGTAGTGGTAAAAGGCAGCAGCAGGTTTTACTGGCAGAGGAGGATGGCTCAGAGGTGGTTGAGGACTGAAGCAGCAGCAGTGCTTGTAAATCAGAGCAGCATTGTATCAGAGGAGCTCTCTGCAGGGAAATGTCAAAACATCTGCACTTTCCCTGGGCATAACCAGACTTCTCTTCCACTCTGGAGCACTGTGATATAGGCAAAGAGAAAAGACGCACTTCAAACTTAACTGAGGGCAGAGGTCACGTTGAATTTCTGGTGAGGAGGTAATTCCATTCTTGCAAGTGTTAAGATCTGAACCTGCAGATTAAAACTCACTTTTGTGATCTGTACAAATGCATGAAGTGTTACTCATTTCAGTGAAATGACCTGTGGATGAGAATTTACCAGCCTGAGTTTTTGATTGCTAACACAAGGCAAAAACAAATTATTTCCAAAAGTTACACTAGTGTATGGTTGGGCTGCACTAACCTTAACTGTGATACTTGCGGTCTGAGGGGACTAGAACCTTCCCATAAGTAATACATTTTCTGGTTTTAGTTTGGGAAGATGTTATCATTTAATGAAAATTCTTTGTTTTCTGGCAGCCTACTCTGCTCTCCATTTACAAAGGTCTCAAAGGACTTGGACGTCCATGAAAAGTGCAAGAGCCCAATTCTACTCTCAGAGACACTAGTGCAGCTTCATTGAAGAGCTGTGTTTGTGCTTGACTGAGGACTAGTAGTATGAGCCCAAAAATCCTCAAAGACAAGTTTGTATCTATGGGAAGGGATTGCATAGGGATGGTAGTGGCCCAGAGGAGCTCTCCAAAATTAGGTCTGCAAGATGATGCTATTGCAAAATAAGAAGCATTTCCAGCTTTAGTTAAACCAAAATCCCAAACAACAAGATCTCTATTTCCGTTGAAATTAAGCTTCCCAAATGTTTGAGCATGAGATGCAGAAGTAATTGATTAGAAACAGAAGTAAAATAAGGAGGCTTGCTTTTTTTTTCCTTTCCCAAGCTGACTCAACTGAGGAAGGAAAAAACCCTCTGAAGTTTTGTGCTGGTTTGGTTCTGGCATGGTTTTGTTAGAGGGACAGGGGTGGCTCCTTTAAGAAGCTACTAAAAGCTTCCCCAGCTCAGGTGGCCAAGGCAGAGCCATGAGAGAGACAACAGATGCACCTCTGTGATTAAGGTATGAAAAATCTGATAGAAGACTTAAAAGCAGAGAAAGCAAAGTAGATGAGTTGAGAGGAGTAGAGCAGTGCCAGAGTGGAGATCCTGAGGTTGGTGAGGAAGAAGGGGAAAGATGTCCCTGACCAGAAGTTCCTCTGCAGCCCATGGCAAGATGGCAGGCTGTCCCCCTGTAGCTCATGGAGGAGAAACACAGTGGAGCATTCCCTGAAGGTGCCAGGAGGGGTGAATGTGGACCTGCAGCCCATGGACTTGGATCTGCAGCCATAGAGGACCCTGCACCAGGGGAGGTAACTGTTCCTGAAGCAGCCCATGACTCTGTGGGAAGCCCACACTGGAGCAGCTTGCTCCTGAGGGACTGTACCTCATGGGAAGGACTCATGTCAGAGAGGTCTGGGAAGGACTTTCTCCCATGGAAGGGACCTATGGGGAAACAGGGAAGGACTGTAAGGAATCCTTCTACCTGAGGAGGAAGGAGCGGTAGGAAACTGTAACAGACTGCGAACTAACAATAAATCCCATCCCCTGTGCCACTGGGGCAAGGAGGTAGAAAAATCAAGAGCAAAGTAATTTGGGCCCAGGAAGAAGGTAGGGGTGGGGGTAAGGTATTTAAGCACTGCTCTTTTTGTTGTCTGTGTCCTGTTTGTGTTTGATTAGTGGTAAATTAAATTACTGTTTTTCCCCAAGTTGAGTCAGTTTTGCCCGTGATGTTAATTGGTGAAGAATCCTCCTTGCCTTTTGTCTTGACCCATGAACTTCTAGTTGGCCTTTGTCTTTCCCACCCCACAGTGTGTGTATGTATGTGGCTGTGTGGCTGGTTCTTTGTTGTTGGGTTAGGCCCAAACCACGACAAGTTTTGACTTGGGTTGAGTAAGACTTTTTCTCCACAAATAGACCAAATTAACTACTGAAGTGCTTAAGTGGAATTATCAAACTTCTGCCTGGTAGAAGCAGGGTTTAAATTGATAGTATAAAGAATTGGAAATCATCTGATATTTGCGGTTCTAATGGTCTAAGATATTGGTAGAAGAGATAAGGGCCTGATCCTGTACCAAAGGACAGCAGTAGCAAGTTTCATTTATGGAAGTTAAAAAAAAAGTTTGTCTTGCTGTTCTTACCCAAGGACTATTTGCTTTTGAAATTGGCACACTACCTGAGTCAGGGCTGCATCATGTTGCCCCAGGTTTTCCACTTGACAGTACCTCTTTAAAATGCAACAGTATAATTTAGGCATCTCTTACTTGTTTTGAATAGCAGAGCTAACATGTCTGTCAGTTGCAATGACTTGATAGACATGATTAAAAGGCAGGAGATCAGGAAAAGTGCATGCTCATCACAGCCAGCCTTCCCCTGTAAAAAAGTAAGTGGCTCAGTGGTGTCTTTGCAATTGAGGTGTAACTGAAAGAGTTTTTGGGAATGTGCTTTGTAGACTGCTTTGAAATGGTGTTTTCTATTATGACCAGTTTCTGGAACAGATTATACTGATTGCAGGAAGCACTTCAAAGCGGACTGATGTAGGAAGATCTTTCCCTGAAAACTTTGGCTTCTCTGTAAGACGGAAAGCTCCAAATGTGTCTGCAATCTGTGTTATTTCAGCTACAACAGCATTTATTTGATAAAAATGGGCTGGTATTAATTTCCAAAATGCTACAAATCACTTTGTATTTTGCTGCCCCCTCTGTTTCACAGAGAGTTTCAAAGGTTGTGTTGCCTTTCTCCCATATCCTTCTACATTTCTGGTTTGTATTTTTTTAAAGACTGAGATTTAAACATTGTAATGAAACATTGAGCTGCATCTGATAAACAGTCAGGCACTAATTTAATATATCAGTGGCCAGACTTTGATAGAACAGATCTTGACACATCATCTAGTCATTTCCGTGACCTCAGACAGAATCAACTATACTTTCACCATTCGGCTGAACACAGGCTCACTTGGAGATGTGCTTAAAATACATTAAACTATGAATTTTCACTGGCAGGTGAAAGGCTAGCCATATACTATTTCAAGAGGACTCCTAAAAACTTTACTTGTAGGCTAAAGTCTCTATGTTTGAGAAGTGAAGTCATCTACATACTTGAAAACATGGGAGCAAAAGGGAAAAGCCAACTTCCTGGGTGGTATGAAACCAGGTGGTATCAGCACATTGAAATGTGGTGGGATGCCAGTAACAACTTCTTGTTTTTCAAGGATATTGGAAAGGGAGAAAGCTTGTGCCAAAAATGAAAGGCAGCAGTAAGAAGAGAGACAGGAATGGACTAGAACTGTCTTGCTCTGCTATATTTAGTAGCACATGCAGAGGACAGGGAGAAGAACTTACAAAAAATGTTGTTGTGTTCTTTTGTGCCTTACCCAGCTGTAATATATCAAACCTATTGTATTGTCCTTTATGATTTCTATGTAAACAAGTTTCTTTTTACCAGGGAATAAGCTGAGACAAAGAGAAGTTAAGTCTCTTGTCTAATCTAGTAGAGGGAGGCAGTGAATCAAAGTCAGTCCTGCAGCCAGTCACTTTTTCTGGATTGACAGCAGAAATATAATAAATTCTTTATGTCAAAGCAGAAGGTCCTTGTAATAGTCCCTGGTCTTCATGAGAAATTATTTTTTTCCTATAAGGCACAGCCAAATGCTGCTGATGGGTACCTTATGAAAACATATTTTTTAAATCCACAATATCAACAACTGAACAATTCTGACAAATGAGTTTGATACTGAAATATTGTGTTGCTTTTCTCCATCAGCTCTTTCAATAACTAAAGCAATACACTCTGCATGCTGTAATCCATGGGTTCAGTTCAACATTGCAATCTTGCTGTTTGAAGCCCCACCCAGAGCCTTTCTTTACTCTTCTGCTCAAGTGTTTGTCACCCTCCAGAAACTGGGGATGACTGTTTGCAAGGACACTCTTTGCAGCTATGCTGTGTGACACTTCTTTAACCTGCTTATCCCCACTCACTCATCACATCATGGTTTGAAAAACCTGCTTTATGCCTCGCTTGCTGTACTTCACTTTTTTCTTGCTCTGTTACTTATTTCCATAAAATGTATTCTCTAGAATACAGTTTGTTTATAAAATGCAGTGAGTAAATGAAGTTATGTTATACCAAAAATTATTCTGATTCTTCTTGGAAAAAAAAATGCAAATCACTTTTAAAGAAGCTTGTAAAGCAGACAATTCTGTGAACTCTTTCTTACCCTTTCTTTTCTCCAACATAGAAAATGAATAGCTAAGCACTAATTCTGTCCATATTTTCAATGAGCATAAATTAATCTACTTAATATGTAGAATGCTTCTTGCATCTACATATAATTAAATCATATTTGTTCTTAGAAACTATTCATCTAGTGTAAACTTGCTTCCTAAGTAAATATTCCTTTAATTAGTAGTACAAATAGATTTCAGGATTTGGAGTTGATTATCACAGCATTCCTTTCCTTGATGTCTGCTTCAGATCTGTTCAGTGGAGAGGTGTGCTAAGCACAGCCAGGCAACACAGCAGCAAGCTTTTTTGCAGTTTGAAAATAAATACATCTTATGAGTACTTCACACCTACAGAACCCTTCATTTGGGGATTACAAAGTGCTTTGCTGTGCTGTGTGGGTATTATTTCCATTTTAGAGGAGAATAAGAGAGAGACTGAGGCCGATACCCACCATCCTCTGTGTTGTATTAATAGGCATAGCTGTATTAAGATATATAGGATTATACTCTACTTGTGTGAAACAGCAGAGGACATGGCTTTTTATACAACCTAATGAGGTACAGTCTCCATTCTTGGATACCTGGTTGTGCATTTCTGATCTCAGAGGTCCTGAAAGCTCAAAGGAGACAGAACTCATGGAGAATTAAAGACACTGGAGATCTTGGAGCCATGTTTCTCCAACATGGCACCTCATTTTTTTATTTGGTTGCTGGTGATTAGTGGCTTAGGACTGGGGTGTGCAATCAGTGGCAAAGCTAAGAAAAGAGTGCAGGTGTCCTGCTGCCTGGCCTTGCTCTGTCAGACCAGAACAATTTAGACACAGATGTAGATCCTTGTCTTCATCACAGAACTCATCCAGGAGGTTGGAAGCTCCATCTGAACAAAGCTACGTGCATTTCTATAGTGTTCCTGTGTTTGCTTCTGGGAAGGCGTGTGTAAATGTGTGTGTCACTGTTTCCCAGGAAGTTTTATGTTTAGACTGTATAGGAGTAATTCCTCAGAAGTTATGGGAGAAATAAATTTCCTGTAGGAGGAGTGTTTAACAGTTGTCAGCAGCTTCATGTTACCTAACTGCAGGGTAAGGAGTTTCTGGTAGGGGGGGATAGATTTTGAGCTCTGACTTTCTCCTGCTGAGTTAATTAGCTGGAGTTTAAAGCACTTCCTCTCCTGAGCTGGAGTTTCCTATGTAGGAAAGGGAGGTAAGAGACCATAGCAAAACGAGTGTCCCAATTAAGGACACAGGTGAAGACAGCTTGTAAATGGCTGTCTTGAGCCTGAGCAGAAGACCGTGTCTGCCAACGAAATACTGTTTGGACCTATTCTTAATGAAAATAAAGGGTTTACTGTGGAGCCAGCAGCCAAAACATCCTTTCTGTTGTTTGAGTGCAGCATGCCATGTGTGCTGTGCTTCCTCCTGGCTTTGCTTTGCTAGTGTGGGCAACGGAGGTGGCATTTTGAGGAGACTTGGGAATGTCAGAGCTGAGAGGGGCAGCTGTGTGCTATGTGATTCCATATTAATGGGGACAGCTTTCTGCCTGCCTCTCTTTGTATGGGTTAAATTCATAAAACCATCCCCACTCACAAACATACTGACTTAGAAGAATCCTTTCTTACAGTTGCTGTTTTCTTTTTTTCCTCACTGGAGGTATTAGATGTAGCTGAACCTGGTCAGATGACAGACTGTGAAGAAACAGATATGTCGCTTAAACAAAAACATCTTTAGCAGCTAACAGGTTTAGAATTTCTCAACACACTTTAGCTCTGAAAGCTCAAGGGCTGTTTCTTCACGGGTCTGAGGGCTTTATTTTAAAAGCCAAGGCATCAACTGCTGCAGGAAGTCCCCAGGTTTTTGGCAGGGCTAATATAGCCTGCTCCTGGTGAGCTGGTGCAGGTGTGCCTACCTGTGTGGTAGTTGCATCTCCTGCTTGTGGTGGAATGGTAACTAAAGAGCACCCTTATATAGTTTAGTGTAATCCTCTTACCCACAATAAGATGTTTTGACCATGTAATACAGAATCCACTCAGCGAGTTAACAGGAAATAACTATTGCAATTTAGATTTCCATCCTGGATTATTGGGCAATAATTTCCTTTTTGTGGGAAGTTGTAACTCATGCAGAGGTCAGATGGTGCAGGGACAGGAAGTTTAAACCAACTCCAAGAGGATGTCTGATGAGTGCTCTCTACCTCAGCTTTCCACTGTGAATGAGTATGAGAGTACACATAATTTGTTTTGTTCACTGAGATCAAAAGTTCTTCTGGAATAAGAAGTTACTCCATGGACAGCTTCTTGTGCCACTCTAGAGTTCCACTCATGTGGAACCTCTACTTGTTTTTGTAACACAAATAGCAGTGGTAATTCATCTGAAAGTCAAGGACCTTGTGGTTTAAATGCTTTCTCTTTGTTTCCAGATAACAGTCTCCTTAGCTATTTGAGCCATTTAATGAAAATTGTTTTAGCAGGACTGCAATATCTTAGATAGCACTGTGTGTATTTTTGTGTAGTTAGGAGTTGAAACTATACGGTACAGCTGGAGCTTTAGTGCTTTACTCTGCTGTGACAGGTAGCATTGATTTTACAGTTAGGTGAGACTGATTTCAAATGTTCCTTCATTGAGTTTATTGGCACCTACAACTAACAATGTTAAAAGGTTAAATGGTATGCATGTTACACTGCACACAGCCCAAAAATTTGTTTAGAGAAACCAAACAATAGAGAGTCTTCTGACTGTTCCCTTCATCCTACAAAATTGCTGTGTGTGGATGTCTAGCCTTGATGAGGTTGTTCAAGATCCCTCAACAGGGTCTTTTAATATCTTTTCTGTGCCTCTTGTGGTGAATACTCCTGGCTGAAAACTCAGTTGAAGGAAGGGCAGAATAGGTTCTTAAGCTGAACATAGCTTAAAGACTTGGAGCATTCCTAAAACATCTGGGGATGAGCTGGCATCCATGATTAGCATCAAGTCCTGTTACAGGCTTATTGTGTGAACATGAGCATGTCCCATGTACACTCCATGGTTAATTACTCAGCCCCCTTAAAAGGCAAATAGATGCTGTGAAGCTTTGGTCACTGGGATTTGTAAAGCTCTGGTAACACTTAGTCTGAGCCAGCTACAGAATTGCAAGTATTAACATTGGAGTCAAGTAATCCTGTATAAATGTCATCTGCTTTGGTCTATGTTAACAGTTAGAAAGGGACATGAACTGACTGAGAGGGAGATGTGTGCTGTGATTGCTTAAATACAAACTTGGGAATTAGTAAATTTTAACTTCTAAACTCATCCCTATCAGCAGCTCACTCGTTGCCTTGGGCAAACAATGGGAAGTCAGTATCAGGTTTCTCTATTGAAGTAATAATGCCTAAGAATAACAAAATGAAGACAGCATTTTCTAGAGTTGTGAGATTTAATCAGATATTGTTTTAAAGGAAAAAAGTGCTCTATATTTCAAATGGTTTCCCAACTCTGCATTCTAGTTGTATGCATGGAAAAAAATCAGCCTGAAGCACAGCTCCCATTTGGTGATTTCCATTTGAAATGACCCTTTCCTTCATCAGAACATCAGAAAGAACAGATGTGTGCTATTAAACACAAGATGTTCTTGTTCAAACTGACTGTGTTATCTCTGAAACTCACCGTGCTGGAGCAGTGCTTGCAGAAAAACTTGGTTCCCACCAGTTAGCTGCTACTAACTCTACAGCTTCATTCTCCAGACTACTTGCAGAACAGCTGGCATTAGCTGCCCTTATTTCCTTTGATGCAAGAAGTTTGCATTTCCTGTTCTTAGATTTCTCCACACCTGTGCTCTGAGTAACAAGCAGTGATCAGTGGTGAGTCACTTGGTGCACTGTGTGTCTAGTGTTGGCTTTGCTCCTAGTGACATGTGCCAGCCTGGACAGAAAAAAAAGCAGCAAAAAAATCCCATAGGCCTCAAAGGCATGATAACTTGAATTATTTCCCTTCAGCCCTTCCCTTCCTGGAGTAGAAATCCAGCTTGTGTATGGAGTTCACAAACTGGAAACATGCTACTAACTCTGAAGCTGCTGCTGGCTGTGATCCTCCAAACCTCAGCATTGGATTTGAAAGCCACACTTCTCCAGTGCATTAAGGCTCACACACTAGCTCTAAGTGTTGAGCTTTCATTCAGGACTAAGAGATTAAAAAAGAGTTGCAAAGGCTCTCTTCTCAGTGGTCCATGTTCCTGTAATACCCTAGCTAACCTGACTTTGAAGTGGGCTGCAAATGAAGATGCTCTCTATTCTCTCCTCTACAAGTACACATTGCAAGGGTCTAACTGCCACAAGTTCATGTCAACTTGAGTAGTTGGCACCAGCTTTGATGTGGACTGAAATGCCATAGACAAATTGTCCTTTAGAACTACGTCTCTAAAAGTTACTCAGGAAGTTACTGTACTTGTTTGTCCTGAATTTAAAGCCTATGAATTGGCTATGGGCCTCCTGCTAGGGACCTGATCCAAAGATCACTAAAAGAAAAGAGGGAGAGCATCTGAAAATTTCTTCCATCAACTTTGGATCAGGCTGTCTGTCAAAGATACTTGTCCCCTCTTTTAATCTCAAACAAGTATTCTTGAGGACTGTGCATATCTTTTCTGTTTCAGAAGTTTTTTGCATTCCACTCCTACTGGCATGCCTGGTTCCTCTCATTTAGTATGACTTGTGGTCTGTGGAAGTAGGTTGATTTTCATTACTGCATCAGACATGGATAGCTACCAAGACTGTATTTTAGCAGAAGGCAGAATATATCCATGTTGTACAACTGAAGTTAGAGCCAATAGTATATTTTACCTTCAAATTAGTGAATCTACCAAAGCCAGTATTTTTTTAAGCTGAGTGGGGACTGTACATCTGTTGTGGTACAGCTGGAATATACGTCGTTAAAGGCAGGGTGCCCCCTCCAGGGGCTGGGTGTAGTGCTTTATATGCTGTCCACCTGCAATAGACTCTTTTCACTTGGCTGCACTGAGCTGTGGTCATGGTTGAAAATAAGCAGATTTGTTATTTAAAACCTTTGGCAGTCTGACAGGAAGTTATAGTTAAAAATCTAGGGCATGCTCATTTGGCACCCTGTTCCCATCAGCCCTTGCACATGTAATAACAGATCTCCATGCTTGTCCTCTTCTGCTACCGGTGCTGTACCTGCTGGAGAGAGAAGGACCTCTGGGGTTTTGCTGTTTATTGACACCAGTCTGCAAAAGATAATCACAGTACTGCTGCTTCTCAGAAAGAGCCTTTTGGCCTTGGTTTCACTCTTTGGCAAGGGGAAGGAAGACAGTGTTTTGTAGCCTGGAGTTTATGGGTTCCTGATGCAGGGAAGTGCTGCTGTGTTAGGTTGTCCTTAGAGGTCTTGCATCTGCTCTGCTGAATGCAGGAGGGCAGGTCTTTTCTGTTTGTCTCTCAGAAATCCCCCCAAATGCAGGAGAAAACTGCAGTCGAATTGCTTCTTTTACAGGCTGGTAATTTATGTGGCTCTTTTGGCTGGAAATGGGCTGAGCTCCAACCTTTCGCATGCTGTTTGCCTTGTGACCTCTGTTCCTTTCCTGGTTCCCATCTGCGTTGTCAGAAATGGACAAGCTCTCATCTGCTGCCGGCCGGGCTGCTGCCAACAGGGCTCCTGACCTCCCAGTGAGACAGGGTGTCCCCAGCCCTGCATGAGATGCTGGCAGCTCCCTTCCCCCCCTCTGCCCAGTCCCTGCAGGCTTGGGTGTTTGCTTGCATCCTCATAACCATACCTAATCCAGTGATTACAGCTGTTTGTGCTTCACCAGAAAACCTCCACATCTGTCTGAAAGGCTTGTTGGGATGGCAGGGGAATGAGGAGTTCTCAGCCACTCCAACCTTGGGCTGAAATACACAGACTTTTAATGATATTTTCAACTGAATGTTAACAGTAGCTGTTTATGAAGTCAAGAATGTGTCTCTTCATGCCACTTTACTGAGGGCTAGGGCACAATTAGTCATTCAGCAGACAAACATCTGGTGCTTTTGTATGCCAGCAGCTCTTCCTAGTTAGCAGGCCTCACCTTGGCCTGACTAAGCTCAGAACGTGCTAGTTGCAGGCATTTTAGTTTTACGCTTGTAACCACCACCATAAGTGGACAGGGGCTAAAGCTTGGTTGCTCATGGGGTCTTTTCCAGTTCTGTATCCTTCTATTTCTAGATTCCAGCTCATTCTGGACAACGATTTCTCTCTTTAGGGAGGATATGTGATAGATAAAATAAATAGGATTTTCAGAGGATTTCTATCCCATTAACTCTGTTCTTTCATGCAGAATAGGAGTCAGAAAACCAGGAAGAATAAAAAATGCCCTTCTGCATTCTCTACTCCTTTCCTCCCCATGCTTGGCTTCTCTTCTGAATCCCAAAGTCACTCTTTGAACAGGGGCAATTCATGGCTGATAGCTGAATCCCTGCAAAACTTCCTTTTGTTCCTTTTTTTCCTGCCCTTGTTTCCTTCATCTCTGGCAACCTACCTAGGCTTTCAGTTCTAGACTGACAAGAAGTTTCTTTGTTTTCCACAGTTGAGGAAATGCTCTTTTCCAAATGCCTCTCTTTGTAGCCCACCTGCAGTAACTGGCTTCTTCCAACTCTTCCAACTCTTAGCATATCTTTTGTACAGTCTGAACATAAAGCTGCTCACTTTGTGTGTCTATTTTTTTGTTTCATGTCTTCTTCCAGAAGCAGTATGAGATATGTGATGGGCTCCTAGTCTACCTAGTCTCTGGCTGATGCAAAGTGTCTTGAAGTTTGGAGCCTGAGCTGAAGTGCCTTACAGCTGCTAGGAATGCTGTGTTTGCAGGCAGAGCCCTGAATTTCTCCAGGTATCTCAGTAGGTCTTAATCACAACCTGTCTTCTTCATCCAAGCATACCTTCCAGGCACACTCAGTTTCAGAGAAACACAGTGAAACTTCTCTGTTGTTTTTCAAAGTACAACGAGAAGCTCTAGTCAAAGTGACCCTCACCATGATTTAGAAAGTAAAATCTCTGTGGTGAAAAATCTTCGCTGCATGGTATTTCAGAAATCACAAGGTGATTTATTGTACAGGTATATTGTACAGGGAGAGCTTATGCTGTCAGTCTGTTGTGTAATGTATGATCATGGAGACTAGTAAGCATAATGGTGGAGGTCTTTTGGTCTTTTGACCCATAGAAGAATTATTAGTAAATCATAAGCTAATCTGAATTGACAAAGGGCTGACAACCTATCAGTTCATCCTTTGTTAATGTGAGATTGTTCCCTACAATGCATTTTCTTCTGTTAGCTTTAAGTAACTAAGCATCTATTGCTTCCCTAGGGAAAGCATGCCATTCACTAGTTCTGAACTCTAACAGCCAGCCTGCATTTTCCTTAATTTGCTTCCTCTTGTCTGAGTCTTTTTAGATTTTTACACTTTTCCAGTATTTGTAGATAGCTCTGTTGTTACCATATGTCGTGTCAGTGATCAATGATCAGTGTAAGCTTCATTCTTATAAATTGCAATTTATGCTGCTTCAAGGTTCACTCTGGAGATGTACATCTTCTGGTGCCACTAATTAATGCTGAGCCCAAACTCCAGCATGTCCTTTGATAAAGCCACTTGTGCATCTTATGTGCTCTGAATAAAACTGTAGTTTTCTATACCTTTGAAAACGTGTCACCACAGTCTTGCAGCAAGATGAGTCTACACAGTGGGAAGCCACTAACCCCTTTTTTAATGTGAATGTTAACACCTGTTCATATGGTAGCCTTAGGAAAGTGATTTTGCTTGTCAGGATAAGTCAGGACAGCTACTGAATGGAGGCTTGTGCAAGAGAGGTACAGATGGCTTTCCCCAAACTGCATATGGGGGTGTGTGTGTGGTGTACATATGGTGCAAATGTAGCTGAGATCCTTCAGTCTTCCCAGCCATGAGTTAGGGGTAATGTCACTTGTAGCTGCTATTGTAAAACCTTCAGAAACCAAGTACTAGTCACTACTGTGTCAGCCGATGCCTTATCTTTAAAATAGGCTCATCTCCCACCAAATCCTAGTGGAGCCCTTCCTTTTGGCTGTGTTAGATTTGAATCTGGGCAAAGGGGCTTCAGAAAAAAATACTCCTTTTTTGACTATCCTTTCAATCAATCAGTTTAACGATTAGGCTATCCTTTTATTTCAGCTCAAAGACCAAGCAGCAATCTGGAATTTTACACCAACCCGTTTTATATATTGTATGATCCATTGTAAATTTAAAAAAAAAATATTTTTTTTTTTAATCCTGGAATTTTACTCGTGGCCAAAGATCCAGAGAATCCATTTACAGGAAAAATTCTAGTAAAAGTAGGAGAGGATAAAAAGCATCAATGGCTGTGTATTTTGGTGTAAATCACATTCATTTCATAAAAGTCTTGAATACATCCCCTTAAACTTTAACACCTGAATTTCGAGCCCAGCAGTCAGTGGAGTTTTTAGCACCAGCCAGAGAGCACTCATAGCTGGCAGGCAGATGGTCCTTTCCCCTCTTTTACATTCTTTTAACACACTGACACTGCCAGTTGGGCGTTTGAAAGCCTCATTAATTTTCCTTAGTGCTTGGCAATAAGACCTTGCTTGTTCCTTGCTGTCTTCCACTACTGAAACCTGTGCAGTTTTCAGATTGCTCCTACTTGTTGCTTTGATGTGGGGCTGGATCATTGCCTGGCTCAGGAACCAAATGGTGGAGATGTTGAGTGATGTCGAAACACGATGGGATGTGATGTCAAAATCACAAGTGGTTAGAGTGGAGATGAGAAATTTAGTGTGGGGGTGCAAGAACGGAGTTAGAAATGAGAAAGAAAGGGTCATGTCAAGACAACATTGATGTTAGATCCAGCAAACTCAGAAGACACTGTACCTTTCTCTGGTTAAATTATCTGTGTTTTGGTGTCGTAGAGTAGCCACTGATACTCCATACTTTCTGGAGAATCTCAGATTTCTGTGAAGTTCTGGAAGTGTGTGATGCATTTAAGAATACTGGTTTTACATAGCTTTTTTTTTTTTTTTCCCAAAAAAGAGAAATGTTTCACAATGTAGCCCCTTTCAATAAGGTGAATCTGCAGAAGAGGCAGCACGTGGAGTGGTTCTGAATGGCTCTGTATCTCATTATCCAAGTTACAGGATGGATTTTTTTACTGCCTGCCCTGCAAACTCGTTTGGAGACAGACATGTTAAAAATGCATGTGTCCTTGGTTACCTGGAGAGAGCAAAGGTGCTTTGTAGCTCTGAGTTAAGTTCAATGAATAAAGTCTGTATTATTCATCAAGACAAAATAATTTTCTGAATCTGAAAAAAGGAAAGTGTCTTGTCTTTGAAAATCATTTAGCTGACTTGATTTTCCTGAGGGCAGCAAGTAGAAGTCAAGTTGAAAACAGAGACTCAAACTCTTTTTCTGTGGCATCAAGAAAAGTAAATTGCTAGCAGAGCCACTTTTGATCAAGTGAATGTCTCTGGAACTGCTTGTGCTGCCTGTGCAGCGCAGTGTTACAGTGTTACCTGCTCACCAGTCAGTTATCATTGCTTCCTGCTCTTCCTTTTGGTGTGCCTGGTCTGGCAATTTGACAAAGATGGATGTGTAAAAGATGCCTGGCAATTTGACAAAGATGGATGTGTAAAAGGTTTTGTCTTCTTCATGTGGACTTCTCAAAGACGAAGAGCTTGCTGATAGATCAATAGTAGTTGCATCTGTCAGCATGTGTACAGAGAAACCACTGGTGCTTGGAATTCATGGTAACAGCACCTCTGCTGATGGCGTGGAAAAGCAGTGCTTGTTCTGTCACAGCTTAAAGAGGACACGACTAGCATTCTGCAGATCTCGACCTGGAGTGTGATTGTCTGGGTTCTCACAAGTTCAGAAGAGTCAGATATCACCAGATTATCAGCGCAGAATTGAGGGTGATAGTCATGCTCCATGTGCTCAGTTCCTCTGCCAAAGGTAGGATGTTGCTGGAGTAATTATCTTCAAGGTAAGAAGTAATTCTGGTATCCAAACTGTCTTACCATGGTCAGTATCCATCCATGTTATACCTCATCGCTCTTTGCTTTTGAGCCTGAGTCTTGGACAGATTGCAAATTGGAGCAATTTATATTCTTGCTGCCATAGTAAGTTACAAAGGAGAAGAAATCTCCAGAGAAAGGTGTGTTTGGCTTGTATGCAAGTAGGCACTAAGCAACATCACCAAGGAGAACAAGGCAGCCACAGCTGGGGCATGGGTGAGTGTGGAAAATAATAAAGGTGATGTATTGATTGATTTTCCGTAGTTTTTACAGTAAGAGAAGTTTTCTGGAGAAATTTCTGCACACAAAGAATTAGGATTGATGAGTTTGGAAAATATGGATCCATATTAATTTTTGGCCTATCAACCAACTTGTCTCTTCTAAATTACCCTCATAACATTTGTAAAAAGTAAGATTACTGACCAGCCAGTAAGGCACAGCAAAAAGTAATATATAGTTTTTGCCCTAAAAATTCAATTGATCCCTTTTAATCCTTGGTGCCAATGGTATTACTATTTTTTCACTAATTATCTCCTCCCGTAGTGGTAGGTAGTAAGGTAAAGCCCAAACAAGATACAAGGAGTATCTAGCTTCATCTCCAGGAGGAAGAGTTCCAGTGTTCCCTGTACAAATAGTGTTTAAGATATCCTCTATTTGTGTCTGCGTGCAATTCTCTATAGCATATTGATTGGTTATAGTATTCCTTATCTTAATTCCTAAAATATTTGTGCATCTGTATAATATACTGTTAAATGGGTAGTGTTTTCCATTCTACATGTGACTATATCGCTGGACTGCATGGAATGTAGCCTAACAATAGTTCACAAAATACTTCATCACTTGAAGTGTGAGATAACTACACCGGTAATAGCATGTATCTTGCCTCCTTAATAAATCTTTTAGGTTTAAAGAAAATCTACCATTTTC
Organism: Chaetura pelagica; assembly: GCF_000747805.2. Classification (NCBI taxonomy): domain Eukaryota; kingdom Metazoa; phylum Chordata; class Aves; order Apodiformes; family Apodidae; genus Chaetura; species Chaetura pelagica. The sequence continues at coordinate 2,012,033 of NW_009952974.1, forward strand.
CTTACTCTTTTAAAAACTGTATTAGTTGTCACCCATGTTCTTGCAATAACATTTTATCTGGCTATTTTGTCCTCTTCATTATCCCACAGAACTTAGTTGAACTGAATGAACTGTACATGAACATGAAGTGGTGATTACCCAGTCCCACTTCTGTTAATTCACAAATTCAATTTAACAATTTTTAAAAATCTTAACTTCACTCAGTAGTTTTAGAGCATCATTCACAAAATTTATTAGAGATTTCTAAATATGTCATGCAAATTATGCATTACACCCCCGAATACATATACCATATACAATTTATAAGTGTTGGTTTATTTCTGCAGCTGCTTGTAGTCTGCTGGTGGGCTACTTACATTGCTGGAACACAGAGTAATGAGTTAGTCTTTAGTGGCTGCTTTTCTGTGCAGTGAAAGCTGCCAGTTGTAGCTGGAGTTGAACTGGATTAAGATGTTATTACTCCAGCTGCTCATCTCTGTAATCTTGCTGGAGGTTGTTTTATTTAGGTTAACATGCTTTCCTTCTCATTTGTAATGGGCTAGGAGCCCTCACTAAGTCAATTGTTATGTTCATCTGAGAAGTGATAACATGCTACCACAAGGTTTACTGTTGTTTTTTTACTGTCCAGGCATAGCTATTGCTTATATTGTAGTTGTTGCAGGTTTTTATTTGTCTCACGTTAACAATACAGGTTTTAATGTCTTCTTTTTCAGCTGCTACTCCCCTCCAGTCCTTTTCTGCTCAAATCTTTTAGTCTTGACTTCAATTTTGACCAGTTTGTTTTATTAATTTTTAAGTAAGTTGTCCTTTGAATCTATCCAGTAAGACAAGACACAGAAAAACTACAGTAGAGTCTATCCTTTTGTGATAAGGCCATGTGTAGTGCCAAGCACAGTGAGACCCTGGTTTCTTAGCAAGGTTATGGGCTCTCAAGTACTTCACAGAGATGTGAGACCAGGATGACATCTCCAGAATACTGACTATGCTTCCTGCTCATGAAAGATAGCGTGTTGTGCAGTCCCTAATACATCTAGCAAGAACTTTTTTTTAAGCACTATTCTGTTACAGTAACTCAGTCCTTTGGTAGTGAGAAGTATTTTCTAAGATGTATGCTAATTCTATTCTGAGATAGCTTATATCATTTATTTTCTTGTATAAACACTTTCTTTTAACCTAAATAGCTCTTTTATACCTGATATATTTATAGTCAGTAATCATCTCCCCTCTCAGCTTTTGTTTTCCTGGCTAAACAGTCTAAGCTCTTGAGATTCATAAAGTGTCTGATAGCATGAATAGCTCTTCTCTGGACCTACTTGAGTTAGAATTCCTCTTTGGGTGCAGGATAGAATTGTACTGAACAGCTCCAGCAGTGTTTTCCTGCCTCTGCTAGAAAAATATGTTTTAATACAATAATGTGGTTTCATTTGTCTTTTTGCCTACTATGTCATTAATGACTCAGGTGCTCATGAATGCAGATATAAACTCAGGTCTTGATATTATTCTTTCTAGCCATATCCACAATATACTTCCTGGTTTTTAAATACATGATCTTGCCCTTTGCATCAGTGAACATCTTGTTCCACACCTCTGATGTCATGTATGGTATTGCTGGTCCCTTCTGCATCACCAGTTTTTTTAAACTGTGAATCAGCATCACCTTTCATTAGAACATGCCAGCAAATTAAAAGCATGTGAAATGCAGAACTGGCTGCGAGTTTCTTGTGTAGCTCTTGCTGAGTGTCTGCCTCATCTTCAGGAACTTAGGCTGTATTGAAGCTACAGAAGCCACAGTTGGAAAGTTTTCATCTTTCAGTTCATGCTAGCAGACCATACAGTTAACTCTGAATGTCTTTCGTTAAATCCCTAACGCACCTGTCATGTTGGTTTCCACAGTGTTGCAAGATCTTATGCTGTGCTGAACTATTTCAGTGTGTGCACGCTTCAAGGTACTCACTGTTTGCTAAGATAAAGTTGCTTTGCTCAGGACAGCTTTTCAACAAATGTTTTAAAAAATACATTTCTAGATGGAAATTCTTTGCAGGACTGTAGCATAAATAACTTTCCATTTGATTGTGATGCAGATACAGTTTGTGTCAGGCTGCATGTGGTTATTTACTCTTCCCTGTGTGGGATTTGCCTGCTGTGAGCTGTTAATGAAATTGAAGCAAGCATGATTTACTTCAAAGCAGTGGGACTTCATATGGACAAAATGTATGCCTATGTGGAGCTCCTCACCAGAGCAGGATTTTATGCAATATTACTGAATCTACTCATCTAGACAATAGATTGGAAATTCCGCTTATTGGCAAAATCTGAAGCTGGCCAAATTCCACATTAAAATTGTCTATAGCAGGATCCCACTGACCTACTCAGTGATTCAAGTGAGGTTACACCAGGGGATGAGTCTGGCCAGTTAATTTACCCTTGATGACAGCAGTTGTGCCACTGATCTACACAATCGGATTGTGTTTTGGCATTGAAGGGACTCTGGGGAATCTCACGTGATCTGCGCTGTGAAATTAATTTGATAATGCACCATTGTTTTCCTTGAGCTCAATCGTTCATCCCCTGCTGAAGCCAAGGCCCTCAGGATCAGATTCATCACGTTTAGAAACAGCTACAGCTTTCAATTTACAGGATGTCAAAGTGCCTGTGTGGTCTTTCTCTAAAAAACAACAAAGCGCAGTGCTGTGTGGAAAGGGAGGCCGGACGGAGGTTTCTGCCAGTGAGGGGCACATTATCATCCCTCAAGTTTTACAATTTCCTAGGAGCACTGTAATCCATAATCACTGCCCCATGAAAAGCTGGTATCGAGTTTCTTTAGAGCTGACCATGGGTGAATCTGCAGGTGCTCATTTATGAAAGAATTGATGCAATCTGTTCTGATGAATGTGAATCCCAACAGGTTCAGGGGGAAGTATCCAGTCCCTCCAGGCTGAGGTCTTTCCATATCGTGCCTGCAGATTTTAGCTGTGCCAGCTTAGGGGCACTGGGTCAACGGTAACCTTGGTGTAAGTCCATTAGCATTGGTGGAGTTGCCTGCACCTACACTAAGCTAACTTTGGCCCACTGTGGTTGAACTTCTCTCGGTATTTCTGCTAAGTTCTTTCTTTATTCATGGGTTTAGAAACTGGCTGTAAAAGTGTACTCCATGCTGACATTTGGCATGCAGTATCTTCTCATCCTGGGAGCAAAGATTTTCTTCTGTAAAACAAAGCAAAACAAAAAGAAAACCCAAACACCATTGAGGAATTTTAGTCTGATTAGAAACAACTAGGGGTTTGATTCATATTTGTTCCTATTCACCTACATCTCTGGGGTTGATTTGTGTTAAGGATTATCATATGCATCTGTATGTACATACAGATAATTCATTCTTTTGTGTAATGTAACCATATTGCCTGCTTTGGTAGATGGGGTAAGATGGCCCTTTTAGGAAATTAAAGGTATTGCTTAGGTCACTGTGTCCCTAAATCAGTGGCTTGTGCTGAAGAGGTAGCTTCTTTGTGGTTCTGTATCCCTTATCTAAATCAACTACTTTAGCAAACAGCTCTGTTTTTGTCTTCGCACAAGGATTTGAATCTGGATAAATCGGTTTGGTAATCAAAATAAGTGTACATGTAGGCTTTTAAGCAGCCAAATTTCTGTTTTAGAGTTGCTGGAGAATAATTCAATGCAGTTGTGCATGGCCATCATCTGTTGGTGGCCAGTGGTGTAGTGTAGACAAGTCACATGCGAGTCTGTCTACAGGCATTCGGCAAGAGGGGGGCTGGAACTAGTCAGTTGTGCAGACACTCCTGCTGA
>NW_009952974.1:2015924-2052218 GCF_000747805.2 Chaetura pelagica
TGCTGAAGCCTATTTACATAGGCATTCATCAAACTGCTAGGACTTCCTCTGATATTCCTCTGCCTAAGTTATTTTTTTGTAAATGCGGTCACTTTATGGGCAACAGTAGAATCAGCCTCACAGATGCTTGTAGACAAAAGTGCATTTGTAGGATTTGTCATGAGGAATTTGCTGGAGTTGAGGTAAAAAGGGAACCTGCTCAGTGATGCTGCCCGAGGGGTGAGATCAGTTGAGAAGTGGGTGCAGTAAGGAGACACTCTGGTTTCTACCTTCAGATCTGCCCTGGATCCCATATGGCTACAGAAGATCACACAATGGTAATCTAGGTGTGGAAGTGGCATACCTGTTAGCATATTTATCTATTTCACAAGGATATGGCAAATTTTGAAAGATAGTCATGCCCGTGCCTTTTAAACAGCTGTACTGATTTAGGTTGTTACTGCCTCTCAGATGTTCATTATCTGCTGCTCAGCTGACTGATCATGTAAGTATTCCTAATTTGTTTCAGTACAAAGTGAAACAGTTCATTTAATGAAGCTTTTAATTAGTCTGATAGCAAGAAGGGATGGCCAGATCTTAAAGCACTATTGTTTTCATAAAAGAAGATAGGCTGATTGCCACGATATTTGCAAAAGCCTATGGAAGTGCAGAAGTAGAAGTGATGGTTCAGTTCATACCTTTAAGATATGTCTTACCCTAAATCTGTAGGCTGTGCTGTTTCTAAAACACTTCATGGACTTCTTTCTCTCCTTTGGATCAAAATACAAATTCCTGGAAAATAAAGCCAAAGAAAATTGGGGGAAAAATGGTCTTGTAAAGGCATCAGAGAAAAACTATAGATTCAGACTTAACAATGCTTGTGTTCCTTATTGCAGCAGCGTTTACATGGCCAGTGATAGAAAAATCCCAGTGTTCATGGATCCTCTTGTTTAGACTAGAACACTTTTACAGGTTTATCCAGTGCACTGGCTTTTTTACCTTCTAATGCATCAGTCCTGGGAAGCATATGTTCATGGACCTGTGGGCAGCAGGACCTTGTCTGGTTCTTCATAATAAAAATACCACAGCCCATCTGCTTTTCCAAGTGTAGAGCTGTCTTGGTTGTTGTCTGGCTGGCAGACCAACTGCAGGGAGCACTAGATAGATACACATTTAGTATTAATTTAATGTACACTATACAATTTTTTACATTTTCACACAGTCCTTTGATAACCCCTATGCTTTAGTTTTCAGTGCTTCTGGGGCTGGGGAAAAATCAAGCCCTGAGGGCATGCCAGTTCTGCTCTTGAAGACTGCCTGAGCTTCAGAGAAAGCTAATAGAAGCTATGGGTGCTCAGGACCTCTTAAAGCTAAGCCACAGGTTGTGCTGTATTTCCTCACGCAAAATTAGTACCTCAGCTGCAAATACTTCCACTTGCTTCAAAGCAATCATGAATCGAAGAAGGCACTGCACAGTAGGAGTGAGCCTTAGAGCCAGATGACTGTAGTCATTACTATAAAGGAGTGTGAGCCTCCCAAGGGTACCTCAGCTCTGTTTGAAAGGATCAATCTGAGGATGTCTTGGATCCTGATGGGGCTGACATTTCTACATGCTGCTGACCTGCACCAGCTAAAGATCTACTGGCTAAGCTGGTGAACATACTGTGCTGTGTGAAGACCTATTGTTACATTATGTTATTTTTTACAAAATGGAATGTAAAACCCAATGTTGCCACTATGTTTTCCATATATTTTTTGTTTAGAGCTGAAACTCAAAGCTAATTTTGTTTTATCTTGAATCAATTACCTTTTCAGCTCAATGTTTTCTTCTTTATTGTCTTCCATCTGCACTCCTGGAATGGTTTTTAAATATTTGCACAGAAACAAAAAATAAGTGGAACTTTTTCTAGGAGCCTTCCTTGTAAAGAAAAAGCTTTATTTTGTCATAAATGTTGGATGAATAACAAGTTTATACTTTAACTTTGAAAGCACTTTGTGATGCTCACTGTGTCATAGAACATGTATTTGTTAAAACAGTGTGGCATTTTTCATGGCCTCTGGTTTTTACTGCTCTACCCTCTGTATGTCCTTTACTAGTCTCTGATCATTTTGGCACCTTAGCACAGTTGGGGCTTGATGCATTAGTGTTATGGATTTGTTTCTCTACTGCCTATTAAATATGTGCCCTAGCTTAACCTGAAATGATGGCCAAAATGCAGGAATTATAGGTGGTATTTTGCACCCAGGGTAATTTGGGAGGTCATAATGGCCTAATCTGGCTGTAAAAGATAATAATTTGTCTAAATCTTTGCAAGTACTTTGAACTACCGTAAGGTGCAAAATATTCTAAGCAGAGTGAAAAGCCATCATTAGAGAGGAAACGAAAATAGCCTGGCTTGCTTAGCCCAGCAAAGCTGAGGTGGAAAGGGGATATTCGTGTCCATAAATATATCATGGGTGTTAACACCAGGGAAGGAAAGTAACTATTTAAGCTAATGGTCTAAGCTGGCACAGGTTTAGATATGTTTACATTGGTGGTGAGCAAGTTCAGACTGAAAACTGTAATGTTCTGGCCACTTGAGAAGTGAGGGGCAGGCTTCTGTCACAGCTTTTGAGAAGGGGAATGTGTTTAATGTGCATCATGGTTGTTTATTAAAAGGATCAATTATGTGGTTGTGTGCGAGACCAAGACACTGGATGACCTGGCAGGGTTCAGTAAAAGAGCACAAACAGCCAACCTTTTGTTATGTGCATTTAAGTGTCCAATTCAGATCCACGTCAGCAGAACCCAGCAATGTTACAGTTTAAATTATCCTTAGTTTACCCCATTGCGCATATTTCCATGACTTTGTAGGGGGTGATAACTGGACATTCTGTGTAAGATCTTACCTTGCGTAAAGTCAAATTTAACATTCTCACGATGGCCAGCAGAATGCATGGTAGGAAAAGAAGTATGTTTGCCTGCTTGTCACTGCTCTTATTTAGACACGACTGGCTGTAATAAATCTCTCGAGTTATCTTCACATGCAGTATTCTGTACTTTATGAATCCCTTGAGTGAAATTTAATGAGAAAGCAAGGTCACAGAACAATCAGGGAAAATTGCTGTGTTCCAAGCAATGAACACAAAAAGATTGATCCAGTCAATAGCCATTCAAGTCAGAGGAAACCTTCACATTGATTTCGGTGGAAACTGGATCAGAGCCTTAGTGAGTAAATTGCTGTCTGGTCTCAGCACCGTGTCTGTCTAGTATCGTGATACAACAAAATTCTATCTGTGAAGACATTTTACTCTGTCTGTGCTGTAAGACGTATGGAATAAAAGAAGAAGTGATCGCAGTGGGAGCATTCTCCACACTGCAAAGGTCATTAGTTTTTATCTGGAGTGATGAAATATAATTCCAAATTATATAGAAAAGGCACACTGGCATTTGTGATCTCTTCTTTAGGAACAGTAATTTTCCTTCTCAAAAAAGAGCAGATAATCACTTTTTTTGATCAGTATGGAGAGCTCTGTACATCAATGGTTTCAATCAAATGCTGAATTTTCTTCCTTGGCGGTTTAAACTAAAGATGAGTTCAAGCTGAACTATTGAATCCTAAACTCAAGACTCTAGGACGAATTTCTAGATTTACATCTGGGTTACTCTACCAGAGGAGTGCGTGTCTCAGGTGGTGTATTGTTCTTGGTAGTCTAGCAAAAAAGTTGGATCTAAAGCAAGTTCTACAGAGTGGTATTGTTGCAGTTGCCCTAAATTATCAATACCCTCTAGAACTAGCTGTAATACATGCTCAAATCATGAAGGCCTTCTATGAACTCCATTTTTGATGTTTTCGGGTTGATGGCCTGGGTCTCAGAAGCAGAGGGACTGAGCAAGTATCAGTGGCAGAACCAGTATTGAACCTGGATTGTCTATGTTGCAGTATTTAATCAGAGAGATCATTGTTCAGGTTGTTAAGCTGCATTTTAAATTTTCAACTTGCTCTAAGCTCAAAGTCCTCCTGTGTCTTCTGAGTTACATGTGTGGAGAAAATAGCATTTTTTAGAAAAGCCTTATTTTTCCTCATTAACCCTGAACATTTTTAGAATATGGGGAATGTTGGGGTCTGCCAATAGAAATTTCTTTTTCATCTCCTATATTGTCAGACAACAGAACAAAGCCAAGCAAAGGAAAAAGACAAGGAAACCACACAGCAAGTGAAACAATATTGCAATTCTGAACATCTCAGGGATGTCAGCTTATTTTCCAGTTATGTAGACAAGACTGTTCCTGTTTCTTCAGCTATATAAATAGCTGGTCTTCAGGGATGGGACCCTCTTATTAAAACACTGTTTGGTGTGTTAGCATTTTGTTTCCGAGCCAACAGAGAATAATTGAATCTGACCATTGTGTCTGTCACTGCAAAGCCTCCACTTTGCATGTTCATGCTGCAATGGTAGCTTAGCCTGCCCTCCCCTGCATGGAATATGTATGTATCCTAAATGCACTTGCATACATTTACATCAAGCTGTGCTGGCAGTTTTTTGTTTTTCGCCATCACTGTGGGCTTTCCAGGTCACAGAGAGATGGCTCTGTGGAATAGGGAAGGCTGATATTCTTCCTACTTTAGAGCAGGTGCTTATATCTAAGTGTCTAAATATTGCAAAGGTGCAGATGTAAACATTTTTGGTGCTGTGTGAGAAAGTTCTTGGACCAGTAAGGAGAGTGAACTGTACTGGTCATGTCTATACTCGCTGGACATCTACACAGAGCTCCCTTAATCCCTGAGAGCCTTCTGCCCTCCACCTGCTGCTGTGACCTCTGTCCCTTTTGGTGAGCTGCTATTGAAGGTGCAGTTTGTCAGTGGATCCTTCAGCTCACCAAGGGGCCATGGCTGGAGCATAGGGTCAGTGCAGTGTTGCACAGCAGCTTGGCTGTGTGCTTCTCAAAGGGCTCCAGAGCTTTTTCCTGTCATGTCATTTAGTGTGTCAGGCAAATCCCATGTTAATTGCTGGAGCAGAGGAAATGAGAAGTCTGCAAGTGCCAAAATTAGAAGGACATTCTCTTGTATTGCTCAGAAATGTAGAGAACATTTCCACAGTATTGCTGCTTCCCATCTTCCATCCTCCTGAGAGATTTCAGAAAATACAAAGCTATGTTCACTATGTTCTCTCCAGCTTGTAAATATCAAGTCTGTGTTCCCAAGTTCCTTTCAGGCTCTAGCTGTTGGGGTTACTACTCATTAGGTGGTGCAAATGCTCCCTGCTGTTTTAGTGCAGATGAACTGGGTTAGGGTATGTACCGTTTCAACTCAAGTTAAATTACCTTTCTGCTTCAGCTCTGCATTTTTTGCTGATGTATGGCTTTGCTGGCCCCATTGCACTGGGAGCTCGTGTTGAGTTTCTTGTTTTCTCTGATCCTCTAATTCCTTTCCTGGAAAGCAGTTGCTCTGCAAGCAGTTCTTCAGCCTTCAGGAATGGACTGCATTCTTATCTCTTGATGAATGAGCTGCCCCATTTGACCAAATTAACTGTGTGTTTTTTTAATGGAACCAGCATATAAGTAAGTCTGGGTGACATCACTGTACACTTGCCTAGACTGTGTAGTCCAACCAAATACATCTCTCCCTTAAAGGGATCCTACTTTCTTCATATTTCTTCATATCTTTCTTCACTCTAGCTAGGTTCCTTTTTTGACTTTGGTCCCAATCTGTTCCTCAAGAACTGAAAAGATTATCAAACAGTTTATATCTGTGGACCTAAGTGTTACTATTCCAGGTATGGGCACAGCTCCATGTTCCAAAATCCTCTTGGCATATCTTAGCTCTGGAGATGTTCTCTCTTGTTGTTCTTTGTCAGATGTCACTTGTCACCCCAATCAGCTCTGGGCTGCTGGGTCAGACAGCTCACACATTGTGAGGAGAGCAGAGCTCAAATGTGGCAGTGGTCAAAAGTGCATCCTTGAGACAGGTTGTATCAAATCCATCAGGGAAAAAGAGACCTGATGAGTGTGCAGATTTCAGAGGTGTCTGTCTCCTCTCTCCATGTTGATGAGTTTAGCTCTAAACTCTGTAGCGCTGATGTGTTTCTGGCATTTTCAGTAGTGTCACAACAATGTTAGTGAGGCAGAAGCTTCATTAGGAATTAGAGATGAATAGTTTTCCTTTCCCTAAACTGGCACTGAGCGTACCCGGCAGAGATAACTCACAGGAGCCTTGCTGTTAATGTGACCAGAGCAGGAACAGATAGGACATATTTGCGAATAAATTCCTGACTTTATTCTCTGTCATTTCAGCAGTGTGGTGGAAGCAGATAGTATCCTGAAGCTTTTTTTCTTTTTCTTACTAGCATAAAACATGCAGAGTATTATAGGCTTAAATTCAGAAATGCATACTAACATATTTTATACATGCTAGCTCACTCTCTCTCCCCAGCCAGGAGGCATTTAAAATAAACCCAGCATATCCAGAAGTGCTAATGCAGCAGTTAAAAGGGAGCTGACCACACCAGCTTCCTGAAAGACAAGTGTAGCCTAGTGTATTTGGGTCTGACCTAGGACTGAGGAGCTGAGGTACTGTTTCTGGCTCTGCTATCAGTTTTTCCTGTGAAGTTTCCTTTTGTAGATACAGACATATATCTTCTTCAGGAGAGCTTTAAAACCAGTTGAGGAAAGTAATGGGAGAGATGTAGGAATGAAGAACACATGACACTGGAAAAAATCTGTATTTTTAAATTTTTGAACTAATATATAAGCAGTTGCTGTTATGTCTTGCCTGAGAGGCCTCTGTTAGGAGAGGAGCTTCAGCATATGGAACGCTTTCAAACATGCAATGTAAATCAGACCCAGCCCCAAGCAGATGGCAAAGTGCTCCTCACAGCTAGACCTCATGCCCTGCTGCAGTGAATGGGACACTGCTGCTATAAACAGCTTGTGGGATGGATGCCTAATTAAAGAGAAGAGGCAACAAGTGAGCATCACAGTGGTGGGGAAATGGGGAGATAACTGGAATAAGTGGGTGTGGTGGGGCTGTCGAGATTGTACACTAGATTTAAAATTCTGGTTTTGCTTATCTAGAAAAATTAATCTCTCTATGCCTGCCCTTCTGCTTCCATTTAAAAGTAAAACTATTTTTTTAAACCTCTGTTTATTTTCAGAAACCCATTTCTGCCTGTTTTCATTTTGCTTTTTTAAAATTACTAGTTTAACCCAGTAAGACTTATCATGGATTTTCTGAAGGGGAAGAAATGGATTCTGCAATTTCAAGCCAATAATGATCTGTCTGTGTACAACATGAAAGAAATAAATCGAAGGAATTTTTTGACAAGGAGCAGACGTCTCTGTAAACTAATCTTTTATAAGCCAACTGTGGGGAGGTTTAGCTTTCTGGTGTTTCCCATGAAAGCATACATAACTCAGTGCTGTTCAGCAGTTTCAGGTCACTTGATGGGATGTAATTAACATTCTGTAATGAGCTGGCGAGCCCACTGATGGTCTTGCCAGGGAAATGTTTAGGAGTCTGCAAAATGTACTGTGTGCATCACACGCAATTATTCAATCTATTGAGACATTTCTCCTCAGCTCACAAGGTGCATTTGATGCATGTATACAGATGCAAAGTGTATGTGGGGCATGGATGGTGCAGCTGCTTAGGAGAATGTGACAATATCAAAATCAGTGGTTCACTAACCATTCTAATTTTGTGAGCTGCAACTACTCTTCCCATCCATGGCCTAGAAAGGAGAAACTGGCAGTGTAGGATGGGGAGGAGAGAACCTGATGTATAAAGAGCTGCATGTTTGTGTGGGGAGGGCCTAATGCCTGAGATAAGTGATATAAAACTCCACCATGAGTACACAGAGAATGCCTGATTCTTGCTCATTGTTAGAGAGAGTTGCTCTATAGGAGAGCAGATGTCTTCTTCAGAGCTAGTCACGGGAGTTTGGAAAGGATCTTGGGGAAATCTGCTTTGGGATCAGAGAGCAGTGTATAGCACATTTTCTGAAATACTTCCTGACTGTGCATGTTCAGCACTAGCAATAATTTAGGCCCCAATCCAATACCCACAGAAGCTAATGGGTGTCTTTCCATTAACTTCATTTTAATAAAGCAGGCCCATAAAGAGAAGACAAGCATATTTTTAAGATCTTGCTAATCTGTGGAGCATGTGTTACTTGGAGTGAAATCCCCTAGCACATTGTGAATGGAAGATTTCCAGAGAAAGAAAGAAAGAAAGAGTAAATATCCATTTGTGGAAGCTAAGAAACTGTAACTGCTGAGAAAGGAAAGGTCAGCTGCATTCCAGGCTAAAGACTCAAGATCCATGTGTGGGTGTTTTGAAGATGCCTCTATATTAATTATATAGGGGCGAAATTAATGATAACAAGAAATCCACCCAAACAAATCCCAAACCACCTCACTTCCCCTCAAAATAAACGGAGTACTATGAGTGAGAGAGCCAAATTCTTCACAGACAAAAGGAAGAAGAGGTCTTAACCTGCTGTTGCATAACCAAAGTAGCTTTTGTTGCAAAAATGTATTCTAAATGTGAAAAAACAATTTGTTAAGTGGCATTATTACATTGCATGTTTGTGCAACGGGGTTTTTTGTATAACTATTTCATATTTATTTTCATTTTTAAAGCCAGAATAGCCTATGAGCATCTAGCCTGGTTTTCTTGTAAGGCACAGAACACTGAATTTTATCTGTGAATTCCAGCATTAAATCCAGTAGTAAATGACTGTGCTAGAACACACCTATAGAAGGAAGAAATTGAAACTTATAGCATGAAAGAAATGGACAATCTCTGGTATCCCAGGTTGAGGGGCTAGGTAAAGAATAAAAACTCTGCTTTTTCCAGTTTGTTTGTCTAATTTCACTTTCTAGTGCTTTGATCTTGTTATACCTTCGTCTGCCAGATTAAAGAACTGCCTAGGATCAGATACCAGGTACTGTGTAGGTACTTACAGACTGTGATCAAATCTCCTCTTAACCTGCTCTTGGATAAGCTAACAAGATTGAATTTTCTAAATCTCCTACAGAAAAGCGTGTTTTCCAGACCATGAATCATTCTTAGCCATTTGTTTGATACTGTTGCAGCAGTGTGAAATTGGAGGTGTCCAATAGAGAATCAAGCTCTGTTGCTTTGTTTTGTAGAGGCTCTTGTTCTTTGAAAAGTATTAGGCTTTAAATACCTTCCAAAATGTGGCTGGTTCTGTATTTCTGCCAAAGAAAAACAGGCAGCAGTCTAGAAGCATCTCCCTTCTCATGTAAACTCACAATTGTAAGTATTTGCATACTGGTAAATGTTTCTTTAGCACTTCAGAGAAGCGGTGATGGTGAAGTAATGCTCACTGAGCCCCAAATGATGCTTGAAAAGCTTCTGAAAGAACCAGGAAATGTTATGGTTGGGACTAATGTGATAGCATTGCCAATATTATGTTTTTATCAGCTAGGTAACTGAATCATCTGTCTTCATGATCCTGTTGCTACTGAAATTAATAGAGTCCTCAAAAGACTCCCCTGGAAGCAAGAAAGTACCTAAACACTGTCATTGTCTTGGAGGCTTTACCTGCTCAATCCAGTCATCTCTTTTCTGTGGCCACTGCAGTTTTTTTGAAATCTGAGCATTACAGTAATAGTGACTTTCAGCTGAGGTCTGGCTGCAGATTTTGCTGGCCCAGACAGAAGAGGGCCCTCAGATATTTTTTCAGTGTGCCAGTAAAGAAGGAAACTTTGACACAAGGTCAGAACTGACAGGCATCAAAGCCATCAGAGTTTAGGAAGAAGTTCTCCTCTGTGTCGTTCACTAAACCTATTGCACTAAAGTCTCTTTTCTCCTGGTGTCTGCCTTTGACAGCAGGCAGCAGCAGGTGCTGAGGGCAGAACCTAGGCAGAATGCAATGCATCACTACATAGAGAATTTATCCCTGGAAAGCTCTCCCTGTATCCAGGTCTGATATTTTCTTCAGTGTTCCTACCATAGCCCTTTGTAAGTTATATTATTTGAACTCATCTTCACCAGAAGATAAATCCAAATTTCTTAACTCATGCCAATGTTAGATTTATGAATACAGATCTGTTCAACTTACCTGTTGAGAAGTAGGTTAAAAATTCAACTTTTTTTTTTTTTTTTTTTTTTGTCTAAAAGCAGTGCCTCTTGGGGTGTGGTTGGAAGCTTATGCATTCTGAATGGGGAGAGGGACTAATGCCTTATGGAGGATAGAAGCATAGTACCTGTGCTTCCAAGTATGTTAGGTGGAAAGTAGCTTATGAAAGGAAACTCAGACCCCTTTTCCAACTCAAATAAAGTCAGAGTACAGTGTACAAAATTGTGTTTGTGATTTCCTGGTTGCAAAATGGAACTATGCAGCTGATGTAAAGGAAGTTATACCTGATTGATAACCAAATAAGTGACAGTAAAAGCTAGCAGTGAGCCTCATTCTCCTATGGACCTGTTCCCCAAAGACCATTCTTGAAAAGCTTCCTGGGACTGCAAGAAGTCAGTGGGAGCTGAACGCATTCAGGGTGTTAAACTTACATTATACAAGCATGAGGAGTTTGGTCAAGGCCTTGAGATAAAGTATCATTATCTGTGCTAAAATAAGTTTAAATTCGTCCCCTGTAGGCAGGAACTTGTGTTGCATAATACGAGCATGAACATTATCAAAATCCAGCAATTACAATTAGTACAACTGCAGTGGAAGTTGTATTGATTCTGAAAGAAGAATATCTGTTTATGGCTGGCAGAGACAGCCTGCCTGCAGGATTCACTGGGGTTGGTACACTAAGCACTGCTCAGCCTAAACACATGAACTTCAGCCTGCTCTGCTCCGCTTAGGTCAGCTTATATTTCAGATAAACCACTGGCAGTTTGATGTTTATAGTGGGATGCAATCTGAAAATCAATGTTCCCTTATCTGCTTTCGCCATTGTGCTCCATTGCTTTTTGTGGTCTTATGTTATTAAAATTACATCAGGTGTGTAGCTATATTGTATGATTTGGTAGTTGGAACGCAGATAACACTTGGATTATTGGGTCAGACGTATTTATTATCCATTCAGAGAGGGTGGATATCTGATGTGAATTTCTGGAAGTGTCTGAGTCAATTTTGTAAGTTGAGAACAGCTTCCCCACGATTGGCTGCTGCGTGCGGATAGTCCTGTGGCTGCTGCTTACCTTGACTTTATTGTATGCTCCACTGGAGCGTAATGAGCATGTATATTGGAAATTGCTCATGTGTGTGGTGAGAGGAAAAAACCTGTAGATGGAATCCAGCATCTGTGGATTCCCTGGCAAAGGAAGAGGAGAATGGGTGTTTCTTGGTCCTTTGTACCTGCTGTGTGGGGCTAGCACTTGGCTTTGGAGTCAGTCACTTCTCTACTTGCTCACATTGACTGAGGGTCAGGGGCCAGGGAGAGGCATATGTTGACAGTGGAGAATGGCTCCAGCCAGCAAGACAGTCAGGAGCACTGAGCAATTTGGTGTGTTACAATGACCACCTACTGTTGTTTTTTTGCCATCTCTGAGTCATACTCAGTGTCTCTGGGTGCAGCCTGTCTTCTTGGGTGTCTGTATTGGTGTGGGTGGGATAGCACGTACATCTCTGCCTGCACTTCAGGAAGGAGCTTTCAGCTGTGGGCAGCAGTGGGTGGTATGTTACAGGATGCTTACACGGTGCAGAGCAGCATTTCTTGGAAATGCCCAGATGAGCCCTGGAGGTGCTTGTTTAGCAATCTACAGCCAGTGATGACTAATGTGATGCCTTTTGGGGTTATTTAGTCTCCCTTGGAAGCAGGTTGCATTAGGTTGACAGAGTGGTTATGTTGTTTCCAAGTGCAAAAAAAGAGTGGTTATGTTGATCTCAAGGCTCAGTCTAGCTTGTTGGGAGCTGTCTTGGGTGTCTGCCCAGTGGTGCACTCCAGACACTTACTTTTGGGGATGGAGGCAGGTTTAAACAGCTTTGTCCTTGAGTGATGAAGGGAAGAGAATCATCCAAACCAGCTCTACAGCACATGGCCTGGACTTGTGCAGAGAAATAGTCAAAGCCAGGATGAGCAATCTGACCTCACTTGGAAGCTGAGAAATGGAGAATTAAATCTGTGTGCAGAGGCCCAGAACACAGCAGCCAGCGCAAAAAAAAATCCCCAGCCTCTTCCCTCCTGGCAGTTCTCAGTTCACAGGAAGAACCCTGCAGGTTTTTTTCAGAGAGATTGCAAGTGAGTCAATCCCTTGTAAATTCACATTCAGTTACCTTCCCCTCCCTGAAAGCCACAGTCCCTACTCAACTTTTTCTGGTAGAAAGATGCAGCATCGTCCTGCACCTCAGTTTCTTCACTCAGGAGCCTGCAAGCTGAAAAAGGGGATGCTCAATGCCTTCTAAGTGAGGAGATAAGCTCAGCCAGCAGCTGCTGAACTTCACTATTAGGAGCTGAAATTCACAGAGATAAAACGTTGAACCTGGGTTCATCTGAAGTCTTGAGAATATTTTACAAAGCTATATGCATATTACTCAATAAAACAGATTGCACCTGGCCAGCCCTTGCAGCTGTACATCAAAGGGATGCACACAGGGAGGAGAGGAGGGGGGGAGGGAGCTGGGGCGAGATTTCTCATTAGGTTGTTATCTAGAAGATGATGCTTGGCTCAGCAAGCCTGTTGCTTCCAAGGTTATAGTGGAGAGTTTGGTTTGTTGCTGCCATCATAAATAGCTTCTGGCTCCTGAGTCTGACTTGTCCGATCTTCTCCCTAGGATCAGGTAGGGTCTTTGTCATACATTTATCTGGCTCTTCTCTGGCAAGGCCAATTTGCAGACTAGTTCTTTTCACCCCAATCAGTTCATCAGGAGGCACCTAGCTTCTTAAGGGTCTTGTTTTTAGAGAGCTGTCAGAATCAGCTGGGCTCAATCCATGCTTCAGAATCTAGTCCACTGGGACTTTGTGGTTCTTCATAGGCTTCCTTCAACATTTTGTTTCCTTTCTAGTCAATACTAGCCTTGACCCTGTGCACAAATTGTTACTGATTCTCTCCTTCTCTGGTAGTTAACAGTTGAGTTCTCCACAAAACCAGTTTGGTAAAAACATCATGCTTTTGGTGTCCTGTGGTGTTAGTGCTTTTCCCTGGGTAGCTCCCAGGGCTGGGTGCCTGTGGGAGCTCTCAGTGTCAGCGAAGAAGCTCGGGCTGCCTTGTCCCTTTTTGAAAGCACCTGTGGCACTAAAAAGGAGGGTCACACATGCCTGGGAAGTGTCTGGATGTTGCAGAGGGGGTAACTGGTATTATAAACCCAGGGTGTATTTGTGTGTTATACACTTCAGCGGGTATTTCTGTAAGCAGCAATGCCTAAATTAATTTTTATTTACTTTGGGTCTGGATTAGGCTTTTGCAGAGTTCCAGTTTTCTTCTTTCTCTGAATCCAAATTCGCAAATTAAAGGGAACACCTGGAGTGGAAGATACTGCTGATGTCAGAGCTTTAGGTGATAATATTACAGAATATCTGTTTTTCTCAGTATGGAGTTCTTCAGCATCTACACATCCAGGTATTTGATTTTAAACTGTTAGCACAAAACAAGCATTTGCAGCTTTACTTTTTTATAAAATATTTAAATTTAACACAGCTCCGTATTCCTCCTTGAAGGACAGTTAAACCTGTAACAGTAGTTTCTTTCCTTATCAAATCCTGTAGAATCCTATTAGCTGTTCAGCTATAAAATCCAATTGTCCTTTTTCCCTTAAGATCAGCTGAGAAGATGTGATATAAATTTGAAATATTAGCACAGACTTTAGCCTAGGGCAAACTGTTTTCTGCAAGGATATAAGGCCTTCACTGTACTTACACTAATATTTGTGACATACCCTTTACCCTCAGCCTGAGATTTTGCTTTCCCAATCAACAAACCTGTCTGCTTGAGACTTATTTGATGAGGCAGTTGATGCATCCTGCTGGGAAAGTAAGCACAGCATTCAAGGGTCATTTGAAGTCCAGCATGCCCAAGTCCTTTCTTTAAGACTGCTTGGAGGGGGGGTGGGGTGGAAATTGGAAAACTCTCTGAAGGAGAACTTTGTACGAAGGAGAGATTTGGATGAGAGTGTTACGCAGCTGCGTGAAGTCGTGGGAAGAGATGACCACACAAGGTTAATTGCATCTGCCAAGTGTTTCCAGATTTAAGTAAAGAAGAAAAATATTAAATCCTAAACATTTTGTTTTTCTTGTCTGCCAAGTCCATTAGTAAGCTTCTTAAACTAGCATGTAGCTCTGTGAATTCTTTCAGGCCATAAACACGTTACAAGCATGAGTAGTGTGGCTCACAAGACACTTGCATTTCCCACAGGCTACAGGAGGACCTGTGGTGTAACCACCACAGTGACCATGGGGTCAGGGACTGCTCTGGCACAGCTGGAACTTGTAAACATGGCTGGGGCTGGGTCCAAATTAGGAAAGTGCTCAGATCTCTGTGGCTGCAGTTCCACAGCACTGGGGTCCAGAAGGATTCACTTGTGCACGGCGAACACACAGGATTGATGTGGAGACTGAGCATGTAAGCTAAACTTAATGAGAGCTGGGAGCTGGCTCAGATCAGGCAGGGATTTTCAACTTTGTCTCTGAGCCGACCATGCTGGATCTGTGCTGACTCACAGTACTGAGGTATCTACTATTTTCATTATCTGTTTTTAATTTCTGTTACCTGGGATATTCCAATTTCTCTTTACTTTGGATACCAGAGTGTAGATGTTATCTGTTTTCTTCACTCAACTAGAACATAGGAATTTAACACACACCTTATAACTGGCATCCATATATTACACCAATAAAAACAGCAATTAACCTGTTACCCTTGTCTGAGGTTGACAAAACAAGGAAGAAGGTTACATCAAATTGGTTTTGCCCAGCAAAACGGGATCTTTGTCTCAGAAATAGGAGAGTTGCAAAGGCAGTTCACTGATCTCAAAATAAAAAACAATCATCCAGGGGGCTTGCACCAAGTAACTTGAAAACACATTGATTGCTTTATTGCTAAAAATCTTCTATTTTCATTACATTATGATGTAGACTAAACGTGTAAAAACAGGCTTGAATTGCTAAGCTTT
This sequence comes from Chaetura pelagica, assembly GCF_000747805.2. Classification (NCBI taxonomy): domain Eukaryota; kingdom Metazoa; phylum Chordata; class Aves; order Apodiformes; family Apodidae; genus Chaetura; species Chaetura pelagica. The sequence continues at coordinate 2,030,967 of NW_009952974.1, forward strand.
TCTTACTCATTGAATTCAGTGGCATAAGCATGTATCTCAGTACCTCGTGCTGTAGATGAGTCTTGGGAGTCCTCTGGTTGTACATGCTTGGTAGGAAGCAACTTGAGAATCAGAGCTGGTTCTTGTAGGGGATTGTTACTTCTTAGGCAGGATGTGAGTCAGCAACAGGTAACTGTCTACAAAGTCATGACTGGAGGGGTGAGCTGGGTCATTTTGGGTTACTGGTAGGACAGAAAGCCTCACCTATCCACAGCGTGCAGTCATAACCTCAGGCATGTTGTGCTCTTGCCAGGTCCTATACAGGAAACAATGTTTGAGCAGGTCTGGTCCTAAAGAAAGACTCTTAGGGTTGGCAGATGATGACTCAGATGAGAGTTGTTGCTGCTGATTCGGTCAGGCATGGTGTCAGTAGTCCTCCAGGAAAGATATTAAATGAAGTTTCTGACATTTGAAATCATTAATTATCACTTGGCAGTTTTCAGAAGCTAAGAGGTGCCAGGTCCATTTTGCATGGTTACTTCTTAGCAGATTTAATAGAATAAGAAGTTATGTAGGATTTTCTTCTCCATACCATTAAACAGCAACTATGTGCATTAAGCAGTGGCCATGGTGACCTCTGTCCCCAGTTCTCCTAAAATTCATTCCCTTTTTCATACATTAAGCCTGAATAAATTCAGTGTAGAATTGTGGCCATAGTGTGTAAGACACCATTATATCCTCCCAAGAAGAAAAGTACTGTAGGAATTGAAGTTCAGTATTTTAAAACACTCTCCAGGTTTGGACTCCTGCCCTAAACTCTATCTGAAAATAAGCAGAAGTGCCAGACACTGCCTGGTTTGCCCTGCTGCTGGCCCCCTTCCTTCAGAGCAGATTAGGAACAAATGTGGAACTCACCGGCTCACTTAAGCACTCCAATGAATTTAAAAGTAAACATGACAATATAAACTCAACAGCTTTTCATCGAGTTTTAACTCTGACTTGTGAGTAACAATGGAGATGTATTATATAAAATAGAAATGTCATGCAGAATAACTTCTTCATCCTGTTATTACAATTCTTTGTGATGTCTCTTTATAGTTAGGAAAAGAGTAATGGGGTAATTGAGGGGAACTATTCAGATATTGTTGAAGGAGATGAACAAACTTGTTCTCATTGCTATTTCCTCCTGTGAGAGAAAACACATTCCTTCTCTGATGATGTTGTGACTTTTGTCACGCTATGCTTCTGAGTATGTTTGTTAATTGGCACCTCTTGGATGAGCCTGTCTGTCAAAATCACATGTAGCACCTGGATGTGTAATGTAACAAAACAATCTCAATATTTGAAAGGAATTCAGGTTTAATATAATCTATTCTATAAATAAAGCCTCCTTGTTGATATGAGATAGATGTGATATGCCTTTTATAATAAAAACTAGAAGTCTTCTGTGCATTTGCTTTCTAATGTTGAAGTTTTCAGATCTCAAACCAATGCATAACTTAGGTCCATGAATAAGAGACACAGAAATTGATGAGCCTTGGGTATATACTCAATTTTAAGCATGTGAAATGCTGCACAAAGTCGGGCCCCACTTTTCTTCAAATTAAACAGATTTTCTTTTCAGACTTTATTGGTGCTCTTATTTCTGTGGATTTGGGAAAGCCAAACTTAAAAACAAGATCAATGATCATGCAGGCAAATTCTCCGAAAAATAATTGACATTGAAGGAAGGGACCTCTATTAGCATGGTAAGTTGCCCAAATGAATTGCCTCTTCTCAAGTGCCGTGTTCCACATTAGTGGCTTTGCGTGATGCAAGGTATGTTCCAGCCTGTTCCCTAGTAATAATGACTATAAGTAATTGAACACAAAGAATCTCAGTTAAATTTCACTGGGGTCAGTGAAAGGCCCTTACTGAGTAGTTTTGATCATGCCCTTATTTTGTGTTCAGATCAAATGTCTCCTGAAGTAGGAGCTGACAGTGTGCAGCACTTGATGCTGAATGTAGGTGTGGGTTTGGAGTCCTTTTCCTGGGAGCTGGAGATGTATGCATTTTGGAAAGAGAAGTATTCCACATTCTTACAGTCACGTACACAATGTGGGAAGGCTGGAGAAGTATGTGGCTGAGCATAAAAATGAAGGGTGAAGTGCTTTCCTTGCCTTGTTGAGAGTGAACACACAGACAGAGAAATTCACATGGTCAGAACAAGCCCTTTCCTGTGGGGACCCATGATTTACTGCTGCACTGACTGCATACCAAGTGGAGCCGTGTGACAGGAGCAAGGCTCTGCCCCTCGGGGGGCCAGAGGGGCTGACACCCAAATGCCTTGAATCTTGTTTTCTTCCTTAGACCAATATCGTTCCACTGACTGCGTGAATTTACTGCTCACCTATCCCAGCATATATGTTAAGATTCAAGACCCTTTTCATCATTGTTTCCCTCTGTTTCAAAAGGCAGTAAGGTGATATCAGCAGTTTGCACAGGGAGTGCTGGGCTGTCAGCATCATGTGCTTTGCTCAGGTGTGGATGACTTTGGTGGCTGAGATATGGGCCAATCTCTTTTAGTACCGATGATCACTTATGTTGCTATAGCCCCCACTGAGTTACATTCTGCTGGTTATAGCAGCAGCTCTAAGGAAGGGGCAATCCCTTTGCCAGATCAAGGGCCTGACTCTGATTTCATGTTCTCCATGACAGGGTAAATGGGTTGAAGTCAATGGAGCCATGCTGGGATGAGGGAAGACTGAGCATCAAGCATGATGGATCTGCCTGCTTAAGGAGTTTTTATGGCTCCCAGAGCGGTGATGTTTGAATGCTTCACAAACTTTAAGACCACTCCTGTGAGAGAGGGAAGTGGTGTCATCCCTGCTTAACAGCTGGGGAGCTGAGATACGGTAAGATGAAGTACCTTGGCCAAGGTCGCTCTGGAAGTCTGTGACAGAGCAGGGTCTGCCAAATAGCACCTTGCCAGATCTCAAGCTGCTATGTGGACAGCTGGGCCAGCTCTCCTCCTAGCATGGAGTGAATGGGCTGTCCTTACCTTCTGTCACCCCCTGCCTTCATCTTCCTCCTTGTGTTGCAGTGGCAGGAGCTGCACACCCGTGGGCCACTGAAAAGGATTGGGCAAAGCCCAGCCTCTGGGATGCTCTTCCCTGGCACAGTCCAGCTGCGATCCCCTGGGGTACACGCAGAGGACAGATGCCTGATTCCCAGGAGTGTGGGAATCCAGGGTCAGCACACAACTGAACTGTTCATTAGCGGGGTCTGAAATGTAGCACCTTCCCCTTTCACATTTGTGTTATTTAGGGTGACTAATCATAATAACAAATTGATTAAGGTTAACTGGATAAAGTAATCTAAGTCATATTTACTGCTAAACTAACTGCCCAGGGAGGTGAATTAATGATCTTTACAGAAACCTTTTATGGTTATTTGGCCACAAGGTGTGATCTGGTTTGATCTTTTATGCGACATAAATCAGTTTAATAGTTAAATCTGTGCAGCTAGCTGTTGAATGTAAATGAGGGCTTTTTAAATGAAGTATGATGCTTTTCTACACACAGAGGGACATTGAGCAGGTGTATATTGCAACTAAATGGGAAAACTTACAATTAGATAATGTTAAGTTTGTGACACTGGCTGACAGAAGCCTGGAGATTCATGGTGAAGGTCCATGATCAATCATTAATTTATGCCACTGCGGAAGGAGTAAAATTGCAAATGGTTTCAGTTGAGGTCAAAGCAGTGTGGGAGAACGATTCGGGTCGTGCAGTGGATGGCTGATATCAGACATTTGTTTCAACAGCCTTGGGTTCAATACTCTGTTGAGTCACAGATGGAAATTATATTTGGTCTCAGGAGGCAGCTCCCAACCTTTCTATGCTTCTTTTGGCAATACCTGGGAAGGCCTGTCAGTGAGCGGGGGACCTGTTAGAATAAGCAGCCTACAAACAAGCTGGGAGATGGCTTCAGACAGCTGCAGATTTCCCACAATGGGAGAAAGCTAAAAAAGCATTAGCAGCTCTCCTGGCCTTCCCACACTCTAACACTGTGCTCCTAAATTGCCTGATGTAGTCACAGCCTCTCCTTCCTCATTTAGACAGCAGTGATATCTCTCCCAAGAGCTTACTGTTGAAATGGTGAATGCACTTTCGGAGGTGGAGGCTGACAGACCTGTGCTAATGCATCCTAGGTCAACAAACCATATCTGAAACTGAAACCAGTGCTTCTGATCTACACAGCCTTTTTCCTGAGCCACAAGAACACACTGGCTGCTGGTTCTCCCATGAATCCTATCTTGACCCAAGGATGGAAGAATGAACCAACAGTTAGACACTTCAGTTTAGATGTGAGCTGCTTCCCAGGGGATTTGCTGAACTTGAGAGCAGCCTGTTACTCAGGTGTTTTGTGAAGAAGGTCTAAGTGTTTGGGATGTTGATGGAGCACTGGGGAAAAGTTGTTTGTAGTTGGGAAGGCATGGAGAGGAGTGAATGGTTCCTATTTGATTGACTTCTGTTCTGAGTGCTCCTGTGTTAATGTTTTGCTGGAAATACTAAAGAAGAGGCAAAGAGCTTTGGGGCAGATGGTGAGTGGAGGTGGTGAGTGGACGGGGGTGAAATGATTCATGAAGACTTAAGGAAGATTGGTTTTGGCATCATGAGATACTTTTTCCCATCCAAGTCAAAGTCGCTAACGGGGCATGGTCTTCTTAGACTTGTCTCCTTGTTGAGCAGAAGAAAGTTGCCTGTTTTTGCTGTAGGGCTCTGTCCCAGGTCCCGTTGAGTAATGGAGCTCAAATTCTCAGGAATTCTGCCAAGTCTTCCTCCTTGATGTGAACCAGGGGAGGCAGCACAGCTACAGGCTCGCAGTGTTGAGCTGGGAGTTGAAGGACTTGGGTCATCCAGTTACAGCTTTAACTCTCTTGTCTGAATGTGTGCATTCTGCACATTTCCCATAAATTTCCCATTATGGAAAGCAGATCTAGCGATGCAGAGCTCTGGGTAAATATTGCTTGTAAGTATGAGGATGAAAACAGCTGCATAAGAGTTCAGCCTGCTTACCATGGTTGTGCATTAAGTTTACTGCTTCAAGTAATACAGTCTCTGTAAAAGATCCACCTGTGTGCAGAGTCAGAGCACATCGTGGGTGCTTCTTAGGTTATGGCTTTTCAGAACTGCCAGCCACTTTGTTTTATTCCTCCCTGGTGGATCACCTGTGCTGAAGTTATCTTCCAGCAAAATCAGTAACACTTAGAACAATCATTTACATCTTCAAATTTTTTTTTGCAAGCTAATTGAAGAATTGACATCAACCAAGAAATCAGTTTTGTCTTTTTGATTTTTGGCTTACTATGTTACAAAAACACCTCAAAGTTGTCATAAAGTGTGCTCATAGAGGAAGGAAAGGAAAATTTAATGGATATCTTTCTTCTTTTTCTGGTCAAAGCTGTGATTTATGAAGTTTTTTTATTCCTTTTTTTTTTTTATTAGCTGGCTTGAATCACAAAAGAACAAGAAAAATGAATTAACTACGTTCTTTCCAGCCAGTTTCTGCTATGAACTTGCAGTATTGGAAATTGGAGCTGTTAAGACTTTTGTGCACAGAAAAAAATAGAGAGACAATCACAAAATATGTGATTTTTAGAGTAATAAAAGCTGAATGGGGAGGGATTCAAAATAGTGCCTGAAACCACTTCAGACATTATCTTTTTGTATCATATTAAAATGCAAGTTGGTGCACCAAGTCTCCCACTACTTTGGTGAGGTAAGTAAATATTATGATCCTATTTAACATATGCCTGAAGCCACGTAAAAAGCCAAACAGAGAATTGGCATACTTGGATGTAAATCATTAAAACTGCAGCTCCTTAAATGAAGACTGAAATCAGTCCAAAGAAAGAATGTTAGGACTAGAATTAGACTTGGTCCTCAACCCATCTCCTGTACACCAAACTATGATTTAATAACATAGAAACATATGAAAAACTGCTGACTACTCAGCATTTTGGATTTTCACTGCCATGATTGTTTTCCTTCTCATTTCTGCTGTGCTTGGGCTGGTATAAAGGGTAATAACCAGTCTGAGATCTGACTGGCTTACACTTGGAGGGGTTATTGCTTGGAAGCCTGGTAGTGGATGAAGCTGCTATCTCAAAACAAGTTTTGAAAACTTGCTTGATTTTAAGTTCAGTCTCTATGATAAGCAGTATAGGATTTCCACCAAAGTGCATAAGTAAGCTTGGACTCATGCAGAGATTCTTTAAAGCACAAAGGAGAACCGTTGTGGCAGGCTTGGAAAGTGGTTTTGTTTGGAAACAGTCTGTTCTCCCTAGAAAGACAGTCTGAGGCTAAGTGGAGAATGCAGGATGCCAATTCTTTGTTTCTTTAGTCAAGTATTGTGCTTTACTATTTCACAGAGAAATTGGCTCATTTATTTTTATTATTAGGATGTTCGGGATTCTGAAAATGGGACATTATGGTCACTCTACGCTGAGCCGGCACTGGTCTTTCAGTAACTTTTATCTGTGTTTCAGGATGGAAATCAAAACAGAAACCAGAGAAGCTTTGTTTCCTTTCTAGACTATTAGAGTAGGCTTGTTCATATGGTTCTGATATGGGGTTTACATTTGAGAAACATTGAGATGTGGCAGCTTAATTCTGTCAGCTGAGAGAGCAGTCACCATCTGAAGTGCCTGGCCCTGACAGAACGTATTCCAGGATGCATAGGCCGGTCTGTTCAAATCAAGTTTTATGACTTGATTTTCTTGATTTGGTATTTCAAGTCTAATTTTAAGAATAAGGCTGGTCCATTCTGCTGGAGGAGAGATGTAGTCAGAGATCATCATAGCCTCCTAATTAGGAAGGTCAAATGCATCTTCCCCTTTTTGTCCCACTGCTCAAGGAGAAAACCAAAAGGTAAGGATTGCACGGGAGCTCTCTCAGAACACATGCAGAGTTTCAGCTGTTACTTGCTTTGGTTGTGCTTTCAGATTTGCTCTGGCAGAATTGCCCAATTAGGAATAAAAAGTAGTGTTGGAGCCTGACTGTAGTACCCAAAGAAGGTGCTGGTTACTGAGCGTTCAGCATTGCTCCCAATTATTCTGCTATAAAATGTGAAGCAAATGGCTTGTGGCAATGCAGCCATTGGTTAGAAGCAAAGCAAGTGAAGGTAAATCAACTCTACTAGCCCAAGTGTCCACCTCTCCATAACTCTGCCAGATATGCTGTGGAGAGGGAGTGTGGAAGTGGTCCAGCCAGTTCAGGTGGAAGCAGCTTGCAACTGGTGGAAATCAGGTCTCTGGTTGTACCACATCTTCATTAATTGCCAAAAAATATTACCCACTTGACACTGCTGCTCTAAGTGCTCTGTCTTCAGTCCCACCTGGCTATGCCGTAATTCTCATTTTCTGCTTGTGCTGCAGGAAGGAAACAAAGCAGCAGTGCCTTTTTTCCTGCTTTGCCCTTGAAAGGTGAAGGTGCTGCTTCAAGGGCAGAATGGACAAGCCTGTAGTAAAAGGCAGTATCATGGGACTTGGAGGATTTTGGTTTAATTTTTGCCTGTGCCACAGGGTGCTTGAGCAAGTTGGTTAATCTCCATGTCCTGTCGGTACTATGGTTGTAGGATAATCCTCCCCAGCCTTTTCCTTTCTTGACTAGTGTATGTCCTGTTAAGGGCAGTTGTGGTCTCCTTTTCTTTTGTGTGGTGCAGTAACTGGACAATGGGACTCCATGGGCTGCAGGAAAAATAAAACCGAGGCCACCCTGAACTGGTTCAATGAAATCAGAGGGTGGAAGGCTGGTGCTTACCAGGCTTAGGAGCAGGGCTGTGCCTCGTGGGTGCCTGCAGGAGCAGGGCATTTTTATCTCTTAAGAGAGTTCATTTTGCTAAATGTTTCTGTGCTGATGTGTGTGGAAGATGAGGACTTTGCACAGTGACGTTGCAGTGCTGCATCAGCCGTGAGGGATAACGAGGTGCTCTGCTGATAGGAGGAAGTATGTGTGTGCTGTGCAGATTCCTGTGGGTCCTGATACCAGAGTCATTTCAAAGCAATAAAATTCCACTTGCAGTTTTTGTTTCATTTCCCAGGCCTGGGAGGTGCTTTATTTGCCTGAAGTTCACAGCACTTCTACTAAAGTTCAGAGGAATCTAGAAGCTAAGATGGGATTTGTGACTGTAGGACAGTCACCATTTCATTTCAACCCCAACCTGGACACCACACCAAGAAGCTGTGGGTCCTTAAGGGGACAAGTCACCCCTAAGCTGGAACCTGAAATACTTTTTCACAAATTCCTGTGTCCTGCTGTAGCTGAATTTTAAATGGTCTGGTGATGCTAGGTCACCCTTACATGTTGTTGTACCTGTTATCACATTATGGGGCTGACAGTAAGTTGCTACTGAACGTTTCTGAAATACAAGAAAACTCTGCAGGGCGGCCACTTCCCAGCAAGACAAAGCAGAGCACAGAGGGTTGGAGAAAACAAATGACAACACAGAGAGATGGGGTTTGATGATACAATCTTTAGGAAACTGTGAGCGTGCAGAGAAAAAATTCTGTTTTCCCTGACACCTTAATGGTTCTTGTGGCTCCAAGGCATTTGAGTCGAGTGGCACCATGAGAACTGCTATTCAGTTCTGCAGGAATAAATGGAAACTTTGTACCGCTCTGTGACAGCCCCCCTTGCTCTGCAGGGGAATCACGATGACTGAGCAACAAACCAGAAGTGGCCCAAGCACGTGCTGTGAGCTGTGGGACCCAGCCCTGCTGAAAAGCCCTTGAGTGCATTTTTAGGAACCTCGGAAGAGTTTGTGTGCTTGATACAAATCTGGCAGTACTTCTGTCACAGCCTCCATTGGCAATGTCCCTGCAGCAACTGAGGCCGGAGTAGCATGATTTACAAGGCAAGTTACTATGTTTTAAAAAAAAAAAAAAAAAAAAAAGTTACATAAGGAATAATTTACCCCCAGCTGCGCATAATAATGCTGCTATAATTCCATCAGGGCACTCTGCTGACATCAGAAACCGCCTGTGTGAAGTTTCAGTGTCTTGTTAGCATCCCCAGGCCCTGCAGAGCGGTTCGCAGCCACAGCTCGTGCTCCGTCGTGGTCCGGCCTCCCCTCGCGGGGAGGCTCAGGCACGCAGCCCTTCCAGCACCGAGCCCTGTGCCCCCCAGCACGAGTCCTCCACGCTGAGAGTGGTGCGGTTTGGTGGGGGGAATTACACCCATGCCTCCGTGCTTCTGGCTGGCTGGGTGCAAGGCAATTCCAGCCTGGAAGCTGTAACCGGAGCCTTGGCATGGCGCGGAGTTAAGCGTTTCCTCGGGGCTTATTAACTAACTTCTCTTTGATGCTCTCTGCAAAAGCAGTTCTGTGGCTCCTGGTTTGCACCCAGCGAGCCCGGGGTGCGGGCAGATGTGGTAGGAACATGCACACCTCGCCTGCAGGCACGGTGGGCAGTGAGCCAGAGCAATGGCCTGGCGGGCCTGGAGAGCAGCTCTTCTGCGGGGCCTGCTGGATCCTGACATCTGGCTGCGAGTCCCGCCAGGGGCTGGGAGCGTGAGCTCCAGTGCGGCCACCTCAGGCAGGGAGTGCGGCGAGAGTGGCTGAGCCTAGAGCGATTGACACCAGGCCCTCATGCTGCTCCCTTCCTCAGGCCTCTTGGACTGTTTGAATGCGTGTGACCCCCTGGACCCGCTCCGGTAGGACTGTAAGCTATAATGTTTCAAGTAAGAGAAGGAAGACAGGGTGGATGCAGAGGAGCGAGGAAAAGGCACCTAATACAAAATTTGAGAGACCCCCCTGCCAGCCTGTCCGTGGGAGGCTGCCATGTATAATAAGGAAACGATTTGTCTGGGAATGATTCAATGTGTAAAACTCTCCCTCCCTGACCTCCTCCTAAGTCCCCAGCACGGGATTGCGGGAGGTTTCCAGCAGGGGAGAGCCGATAAGGCACAATAGTTTTCATGTGCTCAGTGGAGAGGTCGAAGCGTCCATGCTGAGGCAGCGTTCTCGTTGCCACGCGGGAGAGCCACATGGAGCCAGATTTCACCTTTACCCCATAGAGAGAGGTGGATTTTGCCCGACTTGGAGACACTTTAACCACTGGGAACTTTCCTTTTGTCCCCAGCCAGCCCTCGGGCTTGTGCTTCCCACAGCCTCTCCCCCTGCCCCAGGGACCATAGCTAACAAAACCTCACTGGCAGCTGCAGAGCTCCTTTTCTGCTGATTTCCATGGGTCTGGCTCCAGGCTCTGAGCTGGCCCTCTGGTATTTCCCAGAGGTTTCCACCCCTTTTGTGGGTGACCACAGGGAAGGCCGGAGGCTGGAGCAGCTGCCCTGTGGCAGCCTGGCAATGGGAGCTGGTTTTCAACAGAGGAGATTTGTGTAAATTTTCTGCAGCTTGCTCTAACATGAGGGTTGAATCATTTTTGCTTCTCAGGTGCTCTGGGAATTCATCCTGTCCAGTGCTGTAGGCCTCTACCTGACTTGCACAAATGATTACAAAACTGATGTTTCTTGGGAATTGAACTGATTCTCTAGGTTGTCAGGCTCTCCCAGCAAGTGCAGGAGGGGAAGAGGAGACACAGCAACAAAGCAAGCTCAGTGACACTGAGTTTGTAAATTCTGACTCTTACAGAAGCCACCCATGTGTGCTTCTCTGTCCGCTAATACACAGCCCGACATTTTTGTAGCTTATTTTCATTGAAAAACTTTCCTGCCTTTTAGGGTGGGATCTTCTTTTGCTGTTTGCTTTCTGCAGTTAGTTACACCAATGCAAAAAATATATGAGGTGTGAGTGGATCAAAACGGGCAGGGATTTGTGGGCAGCCTAAGGGGGCTGCAGGTCTCTGCCTGCTGCCACTGTCACATGGGGAAGGAGCAGCTATGCTTCTGTGCAGTTCCCTTTCAGAGATGTGCAGCTGTCTCTAGATCTAGCATTGCTCCTTTCCTTTTCATTAACTGAATGTAGAGATGGCCAAGATTCCTGACCCTACAAGTTCTGGGCAGTCTAAACTCTCCATATGGCTGAAGGCCATGAAATACATACAGCATCCCTTGAGGAGCTGTAAGGGGAACCAAGCCTAGTTCAGAGATGGGTGAAGAGACAAGCTCTGCAAAGGAGGGACCGTTCTGCTGTGGGATGGGGCTGGAATAGGCATGCAATGGGGTTTCAAGGTGAGAAGTTAATGACCTTCATCAGCTCACTTCCCCTGCAGCACTGACTTATGCTTATACCTGCTGCACTGATATTAATGTAACCACTTCAGTGTGGGGGCTGTGATTGAGCTAGTTAGGAGTGTGCAGCTAAAAATCTGGTGGTGGGCACCACAGGCTTAGTGAGTTCACAGGGTGTTAGCCCACAGCAAGGTTAATGCTCAGCAGTGAAGGAAATAGAAATTCAAACCAGAACTTAGGGTTTGTTAAATTCGCCTTCTGAATGCGTTGCTCTCCAGGTCCTTCCGAGGTATCAGCATGGACTGCAAGTGAAGTAACTCCTTTTCCTGTTATAAGGTGGTACCTATTAGAAGATAACTCTTTTTCTGTTATGTTCCTGGCGGGGACATTTTGGCCAGAAGCTGTTTCCAATCTGGCAAGCAAAACAAAAGTATTACAGGAAGGGAGAGAAGCTGAGGCTCCAAGGAGGAAATATTTTTTTGCACTGGTTTGAAAATAGCCCCTAAGCAGCGTAAGTAATCCAGGAACTGAATTGTCTTAAGTTGCCCTTTCATATGTATCAGCTAGCAAGTCTACTCTGCGCTTCTGTCTCTTTTCTGATTTTGGTGGGAATTTTGGGAAAATCAGCCTGGACTGAGATTCCTACCCAGGCTTTGTATCTGCTGGGTCTGCAACTGGCCAAAATCTGCTGCTGTGTGGTGTGTGTGTATGTAATAAGCTGTCCTTTGTAAATGAAACATGTAGTTCATGTAGCTTCTGAAACATGTAGTACTTTGTCAAAAGCTTTTGCCTCTCAGGAGATAACAGTTTGCTATCACAGTGCTGGATAGACTTGTTACCAATATCAATGCCCAACCCCAACTTCATGTGTTGCACTTTCTCCCCATAGCTGCCAGTATGAGTGAGTGCAGTGTGGTCTGGCAAAACCAATAGTGGAGGAAAATCAGCATCTAACTCTCTGTCAGTCATCATCTTCTGTGTTCTGCTGTTAAATTTTGCTGTGTAGAACAAATCACATAACCTTTCTGTGTCTCAGTTCTTTCCCATATAATGAGGACAAATATTAATTTGTCTCCTAGTGACAGAGAGAGGTTGCGTTCATACTTACAAAGTGCTTTGGTAATCACAGGTATTCTGCCAGTGCCATATATTGTTATCCTGCTGTCTGAATGATCAGTGTTTCCTGATGTCTAGCCATTTGGATCTCAGTCTGTGGGGTGCTTTGTGGCTAGCTTCTTGCTATGCCTATGTGCTGAACATGAGACAACAGAGAAACCATGGGTCTGTGTCACTGGTGCTGGACGTGACGCCTGGATCTGCACTGTTACCTGTTAGCCTGGTACATTGGAGGCACATGGACCCATTGTGGCAAGGACAGTGTGTATCTCCACAGGGAGAAAAAAAAAAGCTTGGCATTTCATCACCTCCTCCCAGCAGCTTACACATCCTTCTTTCTCTCCCTATCACCCAGCCTGAGAGCCTTTTTCAACACCTGCCCTATGAGCCCCCTGAATTTTCTTCTCTCCACCCATGGGTTGTGGTGAGATGGTCAACAAATCCATCTGCTCCAGCTCTGTGATTCTGCACTTTGGTGTTGAGGGGGGCTAGCTCAGCAGTAATTAACAATGTTCACTTCATTAGCACTTCCACCATGACTTTTCTGAGCAGTCTGTAAATGCCACAGCAGCCCTTTCTTCATTACCTTTTCCCCACTTCACTGTAGAATTAATTATCTCAGATCTCATCCCAGAGGAGCTACTGCTCGCTCACCAGTATATAAGCACTTCTTATCACCTGGCTTTCTCTGTTTTTTATACATGGTATATTATTTCGCCTTTTGCCTCATTCTCCCTAGACACTGAATGCTTTATATTTCATTTATGGTCCCTGTCTGATATTTTCTCTCTGCATTTTGTCTTCTCAGTCTTGGTTATTTTTGGTTTGTCTTTTATATCGGAAAACAGAATTTGGAGTCTTTCTAAATCATCATGTAAAGCTGAGCAGAGCACAAGCTCCCAGCATTAGTATTCTAGGTGCTAGCTAAAAAATATTCCCAGAAGCCCTTCATTCTTCTTAAATGTATCATTTGGGTCCCTTCTGTAGAACATGGTTGCAGTGGTGCAGAAGACATTGGTTGCATTTCTGTTGAGAAACCCAGGACAGCTGTGCAACCACAAGAGAAATACTTTATTTTTCTTAAGAGCCTTACAAAAGTTCATCTTCACCAGAGCCCTGGGGTCTGGGGTCTTGCACAGACAGAAAAGCTGGCACACAGTCACTTAACAAGGGCCATAGGAGAAAATCAAAAGCAGAAGCAGGATTGGGATTTTTGCAGTGGTGCCTCCAGGTATGTTCTTGAAAGGTCTTTGGCAGGTCTTCTGCTACACTTGGTGCATGCACACCACCTACCCTCTACCACACGCCACCAGGAATGGACATCATGGGTTTACTGTGATACATGGTGCGCATTGTGATACAGGACACATAGGATTAATTTTGTGAAATGTCCCTTTCAGCTGACTGAAAAAATCAATTACTTGCATTCAAGATTCTTCCTTCAAAGTCTTTCTGTTTGCAAACAGCCAAACAGTAAACTAGCCAGCAATCTGTTACCCCTCACACCCCAGCGTTGATATGAAGCATGCTGGTTTTGCACAAGGTGGGAAATCCATGTGTATAATTTTTAGGACTCATTTGTCATAGTGTGTGCAAACCCATCTCAATGTCCCTGATGGGCCAGGTGATGAGGCATGACTGTTCTTTTGTGAGCTTTGCTTCTCCAGAAATAGCACCACAGTTCACAAACCCAGAACTAGTTCTGCGCTTGGCTGCAGGCAGCATGTTCTGCTCCCTCCCTAACACTGGCTTGCCTCTCTCCTCTGCTGCTTAGCGTATGGTTGGGGTATCTCAAGTGCTGCCGTACCGTGACTGAGCAAGCATTCCTCCTAGCTTGTCTAAAGTCACCTTGGGTATTTCTGATCATTTCTGTAATGTGTTGCTTTGACCTCTCTGTGTGCACCAGTGGTCCAAGGTGCAAGAATACAGGATGGTGCTGCTGGGGGGTGTCTGGACACTGGGAGGGATGCTTACTTTGGTTTTCGAGCCATCCAGAGCATAGATCACATGACATGTGGGTTATTACTTTTTAATCATAAATGAAACAAAGCACAGAAACTGAGATGTAATGTCGAACATGAACACCCAGCAAGTCTGGATGTTCAGCTTTCACAGCTCAAGCCATGATCTACAGGACATAAAGGGTTAGTTATTCTAGCAGTAGCGTGATTAGGTGCTATGAACGCTAATGATCCAAAAAGCTCAGTTTTAGCTTACATGAGAATTGTATCCAATGTTTTCATGCCTGTTAACTTTTCAGACAGCAGGTTTCCTACAGGAGCCAGAAATCCAGGCAACTACATGAAAACTTACTGTGAGCGCACGTAGTGTCTGACTAGAGTTACGGTCCTAGTGGGGAGTTAGACAAGGTGAGACTATAAAAGGCAAGTAATTGTACACAGGAGATGGCTGTGATTGCTTTGAATGTGGAGCCATTTTCAGGAACATAGAGGGAAAAGCATAACCTATTTGAGAGCTCTTATCTCAAATGTGTGGCTAAGGGAAGCCAGGAAACGATTGGGGGGTGCTGTTGTTGTCTCTGCATTTTCACTTCTGGGATTTGTAGAAACTTGGGATTTTGCGCCACCTTTGGCATGGCTCTGCTCCCCTTTGCCAAGTTTCATTAATCAGCAGCCAGGGGTTATGTGAAGGGTATGGTGTCTACCCGATGGGAATTCAAGGACCAAAAGGAAAGGTTTAAATAATGTTTGTTTAAAGGCACTTCAAGGTTTTTTTATTTCTTTTTGGCTCCTGAAACATAACTGCCCTCCTCTTAACTATTATATCAATGACATTAGAGCTTCACATAGTATGAGCACACTGGGATCCGTAAGAGAGCATCAGACTGGCTTGCTGCTACATGAAAAATGTCCAGTCTTGCAGCATTTCAGCTCTTGATTTTTGTCTGGCTTTTAGTACTTTGGATTTTGATGCCATCATATTATCAAAGGGAAACGTCTCAAATTAGAGCTTGCTTTAAAAAGATGCTTTGCAGTCTCAAATAAGTACAATTTGTAGACCTAACTCAGAGAGAAATTTAAATGTTGATGGAAACTACATTCACCAAATTGCTGGGCTTCAGCTAAACAGCTAAATTTTTGCTCCAGCTTTCCATCACCCCTTGAGCAGGCCATCTTCTGAGTTATTCCTCTTGATTTGCCCTTATCCCTGAGACTCTGGTCTGTCTTCCATGCTGAACAGTACCACTATCCCCTTGTCTTTATGCCTCTTAGGCATTGCTGTTCCCAGTTGTGCGACGGTGTTGCACTTCATACGTTGCTCTGTGTGTACAAAAAGCCTTAATCATGGCACGTTAAATGAAACCGTATGTAGAGCGTGGGCTAAACTCTGGGATATTTTTAGTCTTGTTGTGGCCCTCCCTGTATTTCTCTGGGAAACAGTTGCTGAGTAGCATCATTTAGCTTGTCCCACATAACTTCAGGCTCTTGGAAAGCTGGAGTTTCCTGCCAGGCTTGAGACTTCTGGGATGGCTGTTTTCCCACAGGGAATGTGCCCATTTTAGCATATAAGACCTCATGCCTTATTAATTTTGATGAACGTTCGGGGTGGAAAGGCAATTTCAGGACTGTACGTTAAGTGTTGTATTTGGCAGGGGTAAAACCCAAAGGTCATGAGTTTTAACTACAGCGAGGTTGTATGTAGCTAAATCTATTCCCTTGGTCCTCCTGCAGAGCAAGTGGAGACACACTGCATCATTGCTGTCAAGGGCTCCTGATGCACAGATTTTCCCAGGAAAAGGGACAAAAAGGATTACTGCCACTGGCAAAGGAAAATACTGTGATTAGGTAGAGGACAGAGAGCCAACTCCTTCATGGAGAACAAGTCACCTTAGGCCCATAGTGACTGCCTGCTGGCTAGACTGTCAGCAGAGTGGATGGGCAGCATTCAGCTGGGCAAACATCCAGCCACTAGTGAGAGTATGTGGGGAGAAGGTGAGTGTCCTGGCTGGCATGTGGGAGAGATGTGATGTGGAGATGTCAGGAGATTTGTAAGAGGGATGTTGAAAGGCCAGGGTGGGATTGCAGAGGACACAAGAGAACTGGGGTTACAGGGGTGCCCAGGCAGGGAGTGACACTTGACCTGCATCCCATGGCAGCATTAGCATTACTGATTCCAGAACAGCTTGTTTGAAATGCTGGGCTTCAAACTGAGGGCTGATGAAACTGGGGCTGGAGATGTGGCCCAAGGTGTCTGCCCTCCCTCATCTCTTGGGGCCCATGTTTCACAGCAGAATAGATAGAAGGGTAGATAAGCTTCCTGTGCAAAATCTATCTTTTAGCTCAAACCAGTGAGGATGATGGGCATGTGAGCTGTTGTGTTTAAGTGCAGATACATGTTCTACTCTGCCCATTGCTTCAAGTAGTGGTAACCTCTGGCAAATGGTTGAGGCAGGCACTTGGGCATGATGATGCCTTAAACTGCTGTTATATGATTAGCTAGGGCTCACCTGATTTTTAAACCTTTAGTATTCACCTTTGCAATGTCCTCTTTCTTATGCTGAGCACTAAAACATTTTTTCTTTTAAACCTTTTTATTTCATGTAATAACATGGCTCCAGCAACTGCAGCTTTATAAAGAAGAGGAAGTTATGAAAGACTGTATAAAATCACCATGTTCTATTATATTAAATTAAAAAAATAAATAATACCATTCTTCAGAGACAGAGAGAAGTGATTTTATTAGCTGAGAAAACACATGAAATTCAAGTTTTACATGCAACAGCACAAAAAGTAGATAGCAGGACTGGGAGCAGAACTGACTTCTTCTATGTCTTAACACAGAGAGGGGAAAAAGAGACTGGCTGAAGATCCTGAGCATGGAATTCTTCCTCTGCTAGGCAAAGTATTACCTTAAGAACTAGAGTGATTTATTTTCTGCAGTTGTTATACTTGCTTAGAAGAAGAAGGTATTTGTACATTTTAGTTTAAAACTAACTGTTCACTCTTAAAACTGCTAAGAATCTGAGGAGTGAATTTAAGAATGAGTATTTTGAAGAACACTGCTGGTCCCAAACTGAACCAAGACATAGATTAATCACAGTCTTCTGTGCAATAGAAGGCATTTGAGAATCCATCAAGTTCATGGGAAAGTGATCTTGGAAGAGCAACAAATAAATAATGTGACCTTTTGACTCTGCTAGCCCTGGAGCTGTGGTAAGTTTGCAGTCAGGCACTTGGTTCCAGACAGGAATTTTCATTGCTGCAGTGAAGTAAATCACCATGAGGAGGAGGCCTCTCTGGCCCTGTCTGCATGGAGATATTTTCAGAGCTCTAATTCCCTGCGGGTGCCCCCTCCATCAGTGACAGCGTAAATAGGAGTCAAATGATAGATCTGCTTAGGAAGCCTGAAATACCAGCATCTTCAAACATGTTAATTAACGCAGTACCAGAAATACCAGCATTATCACTGTTGTGGTCTGCAGTGGTGGTTCTGGCAGAATCCCAAGGGCATAAGATGGATTTGTCCCTGAGGCAGTTTTAGTGAGGGGATGTAGGGTGCTATAGTGCTCTACAATAGCACCATCTTGATGTGGCACGTGTAGGACACATCAGGTTCACCATTGCTATCCACATCTCTTCGGCAGTTCAAGGAAGCTGAATTAATAATGTGAAGTAAAATAGCTTTTGGAAAAATAATTGGTTTTTATTATTATTAATTTTACAGTCCTTAGAAACAGATTGTTTATAAACCTTATGTTAGAGGAGGGAAGTTTCTCTGCAATTAAATTGTCTGAATTGGGTTTTTTGGATTTGCTTTCTGTAGCCTAGGCAGAGCTGAGTCTCCCCTGGTTTGGATTTATGTCTGATGTTTCAATTACAGTTAAGCAGCAGAGATTGAACTTGGTGTCATATTGCCAGACTGGTTTTCAGACCTCGTGAGATCAGGCCTAGAGAGATTTAGTTTGTCTTATAAAGCCTGAAAGCTGAAAAAGTGGCTAGAGTTTCTTTTCATTTTGACTTAAATATTTTTGGGGAATGGAGGCTAATCTTTTATTGTTCAGATTTTCAGTCTTCTCTTGTTCCAAATGAATACTGGAAGAAGTTAAGCCTGGTTTCCTGCAGATTGGTGTCTTGTGGTTGGTCGTGAACCTTGATGAATGTAGTAAGGTCTCACATACAAGGCTATTTTCTATGTGGTTTGGTTCAGTAAGGCATGAGTTCACATTTCAGACTTTCCTGGAGCTACTAGATCGATGTCCTCCCCAGAGCTTGTGTTAATGAAGTTAGTAAGAACTTGCTTATCCTGGAAACCTCCACTTTTCTCTGGTCTCAGTTAAAACTAGTCTGTGAGTGCCCAAGTTATTAGGAAAAAGAGACAGTCAGACATGCTGGGTCTCACTTCCATTGGAACCAGGAGCAGCACTGATTTTTGTGTAACTATAGGAACTAGTGCTTTAAAGAAATGACCAGCCAGTGCAAGACTTGGGATAAAACTGAGAGCTGAAAATTACGGTTTCTCCTGATCTGTCATCATGTGCAAGGGAATAAAAGGCCTGATTACCACTGAGGCTGCTTGGAGAAGCAATGCAACCAGGCTGGCTGTTGTTTTGTTCTGCTTGATTGCTGCCATCTCCATGTGAGCTCAGTGTGGCACGTGTGGAGTGTCATGTGAAGAGAGTAAGAGAAGTTTGTGCTATGTGCAAGTTGTCATTAACAGGTTATCCATGGAATATGGCTAATGCAGCTCTCCTCAGCACTGTAGTTGGTGCTGGAGGCCTTCTGCAAGGCTCCTTGCAGTTCCTCACTCACACAATTATATGAGCAGGAGTCTATAGGATCTGCCCTGCCTTTGTCTTTGCCATTTCTGTGGGCTCTGCCTACTTTCTCTGAAAGAAAATCACAGGTCTTGCTGTTGTTTGTAGAAACCTTGTTTCCTCCCTCGGCATACTTGCTCAGCACAAACCTCGGAAAACACAAAAACAGCAACTAGAAACTCACTTCTCTGAAATACTTTCTTTCCCTCTTCATCCTCTCCCATCTGCTCTTTTGTTGTTTTTCTGTTCCTTCAGTGACGATAAAGGCCCCCGATATTAGTTGTGTGGATTCCCTCCCCCTGAGGCAGCCAGTGAAAAATACAAATGGCATGTGATGTAAATCAGAGTAAGATTCTGCTGGGATTTTTTCCCCCTCTAGGCATTACTATAGTAAAGGAGAAGGCAATAACTCTTATTTAATTTACATACTTTAAGGCAGATTCTTTTGGCATGTGTGGGACCAGAAAAGACTGGTCAGTGTGCCAACGTGTGAACGACTATGTCTGGACTGAGGGCTGGTCTTTCCTAATTCGCTATATTTCATTTACTAGGTGAAGACAGGAATGTGCCCCCTGCCTTCCTTCCATAGATCTCCCTCACCTGCCGTACCCTCCCTTGGTGCCTTTGTGAGCAGTGATTCACAGGCTTACCAAGAACGTGGCAGCTGCAGAGCATCCTGGTTCCAGAAAGAGATGGTGATGACAACTGCGATGCTGCTCCACCACCAGCTGAGAGATGCTCCCATAACTGGCCAGAGCAATCGCAAAAGATTTTTTGGCTGAGAGCTGTGCCAGGAATTTTCTTGTACTATACACTAAAAAGCCAAATGAGAAGAGCTAGGTTCACCTGACCTGTCCCCTGTGCAAGGGGGAGTAAAGTCTAGTCCCTCACTGTGTCATACGCAATATTTCCTCCTACTCTGAAGTCATTTCACCATGACAAAGCAAGGGGAAGCAACGTGCTTGGTTCTGCCCTTTGTTTTCCCTGTGGGGTGGCTGCACACACCTTGATGTTTAACTTTTCTTGTGGTGAAGTGGATACAGCTTTTCTCTGGCAGGACTGAAGGAACTGGAAATGCCTGTGCCACAATTTGTTCCCTGGGTCCTGCTCACTGGGAAAGCAGGTGCCAGCCTTTGCTCAGAGCAGGTGATGTCTTACAATCAAAGTGTAAGTGATTGCACCATTAAGATTTTATTCCAAGTCAAAAATGGCTCTCCAATTATGTAACATTTTTCATCCTTGATCATACTGTGATGGTCACATGGCAGTTCTTCTGCTCCCCTAGCAAATCATCCTTTCTTATAGACAAAGGTTCCCCAATTCCTTTATTTGTCATTTTTTCTCCCTTTTAAAAACTCCTTAAATTTCCATCACTGAGAAAACATTTAACTGTCTTAAGACTGCTGTGCTGTGTGGGTTTGACTCTGTTTTGTTGAGGCTTTGAGGCCAGACAACTTTATTAACAACAGCGGGTTCCTTTTCAGAGAAATCCTTCTTTTCAGAGAACATCTTTCCTAAAGAGTTTCACAGCTGATTATGGACACAAATAACTCATCAGAGAAAGTTAGTGATACTCAGTGCTTGGCAAGCCCTGAGTTATTATCCAGTTAATGCTGTGGCACTGTGCACTTCCAGCTGTGTTGCAGTGGCATGCAGACCTCAGCAGCTGCTGCAGAGCTCATCAAATAGCTGTTGAGCATCATCCCTGATTTGTCATAAACCTAAAGGTTCCTCTGGGGAAACAATGTTATCTCCTGCCACAGCCTGACTACACCACAGCGATGCTCCGGCGCTGTCGTTATCACAGGGACACTGCTTGTTTGAATTCCTTCCCTCTCTCCTTTGCCTTTATTATTTTTCCTTTTATAGAGGGGAGAGTTGTGCTCTAATTATTCATAACCTTATGCTTCTAATGACTTGTCTGGAAATGCAGTTTTGTGTATGCTTTAGGGCTACCTGGCTTCTTTTCTTGCTAACTAGATGAGTTTGCATTAAAAAAAAGAAAAAAAGTAGATGCCTAAAGAGCCACAGAATGGAGAGTTTTTGGGAAGTTCTCAGGTACTTTGTCCCTACAGAAAGAAAAGCAGCTTCAGATGT
Source organism: Chaetura pelagica (assembly GCF_000747805.2). Lineage (NCBI taxonomy): Eukaryota > Metazoa > Chordata > Aves > Apodiformes > Apodidae > Chaetura > Chaetura pelagica. The sequence goes on from NW_009952974.1 coordinate 2,052,105, forward strand.
AAGCTGTGGGGTGGACAAAAGCTACATTTTATCTAGGATTGTAGCCTTTGCACTTAGTCTGAGTAGGAGCTAACCCAGAAAACTTCAAAACTTGAAAGGAAATTCGGGGGGGGG
>NW_009952974.1:2052248-2066037 GCF_000747805.2 Chaetura pelagica
GGGGGGGGGGCGGGGGGGAAGCTTTGTTAGGGGTTGACAGAGAAGCTTTGTTTTAAGAAAAGTTATCTTCAGATGCGTGATACAAAACATGCTGAAGCAAAACCTTATTTTAGAGTATTTTGTGCTTCTCAAAGTTTTCCATGTCCTATTTCCCATTTTCAGAACTTTTCACTTTTCTTCCTATTTTTCCTTTCAGACACAATTTCAGCAGAACTGATAACACTTCCCAAATTTTTTTAGCCCTAGGAAAAAAGCTTCCAGAGATTTTCTGACCACTTCTGTCTTTGTGCTACTGAAAACCCTATTTCGATATTCATGTGTTTCTTAGAGACTTGAGAATTCCAGCCCATGGACGGGTGCAGAAAGTGTTTTAAAAACGCAGAAGACCACAGTTAAGTTTCTGATCCTGGTGGCCGGGTCACTTAAACCCTCTGTGCTTCACACATTTCTTGATATTATGTGAACAACGTTAAAGTTGCTTTTTGAGTTCTGTGATTGTCTAGGTAGGGTTCAATATGTTGCAATCCTTAATTTCAGAGTCCAGCTTTTTAACTCAGCCAAGACGCTGACAAGCTTTTATTTTGGAAACAAGTAACTGCTAAACGGCTCTTGTATTTGTATGGCAGTATTATCAAAAGGGACATGGAAGTCACTCCTGGCCAAATCCCCACTTGACTGTCTCTGAGAAACACCTTGAGAAGAGCGTTTTTACTTCCAGAAGTTGCCCTTTAATCCCAAGAGATTTGCAATGATCAGTTCCAGGGACACCTAGGTATTAATGACGGGGTGAAGTATTGGTGTGTTTTCACAGAGAATTGCTCCTTTCATGACTCTGATTCTTGCAAAACTTGCCAAGTCACCCTGATTGGGCTGTGAACATGACATTGGACTGTCGTCTATAAATATCCTGGATACACAGAGATGGTGCAAAAAGTAAACAGAGCGCTTAAGCAATAAGGACTTTTCTGTTGGTCCTGCTGGCTTTGTCCAAGTTGTCATTGTGACTGTTTGTCATAAACAGGCTGTGAAAAATATTCTCAGCTGCTTGAGATAAAATGGAGACAGATTGAGACTTTATGTTGGCTGAAAATGGTGAGATGCTTTTGGTCCAAAAAGATTATTTCTGCTACCAGCCCCCAGAAGACTTTTTTTGCCCTGAGGGCTCACGTGTAACAGTTTATATATTAGTTCAATAAAAGATACACACAATTTACCTTGTCTCACTATCAGTCCATCACCTAAAATGTTGCTGCAGCTAATGGTGGCTCATATTTGATTTGTATCCAGTGTATTTTAAGGCTGCAAAACCATCCAGGCAGGATAGATGTCTGTCTCAGTGCTGTCCTCTGCCTATTACTATGTATGTTTGTACTAATGTCGAGCTATCCTGTAGCACTAGTCGATTTAAATATTGAAAACAAATATCCTATTTCTCTGCCTTGGGGCTAGGAGTGATTATTTCAGCCTCTTCAGTGTGTATGAATCTGCACTTGTTAGAGGTCTCTGTTCTGCAGAGAGCCCAACATATGAATTCAATTTGCAAATTCCTCTGAGAAATGCTAAAATTGGCACCTAGTTCTGCAAGTACATCTACAGGCAATGTATCCAATGGTCTAAATACCACATTGGTTTGGAATTGCAGTTTTTTAGACTTAGCCACTTGGGTCAACATCCTTCTGTTCCTTTATTGTTTACATCTTGATGTTTCACTGTCATCAGGATACATTATTATGACCCTGCAAACAGCCCATCTCTGAGAGTTGTTGGTTTTTTTTTTTTGTAACTTGGCAACGTTATCTAAAGCAAAGCAGACTCTTGATATTGGGGCATAGTACAATACACAGGGACAATAAAAAGTATATTTGTGGTACAGAGTATTTCTTGTAGGTTTGAAATCTCTGCTATATCAGTCTTAATCAGAAAAGGAGTGGCTGAAGCAAAAAGTAATTTTTTTTGCTGTTTGATATTACTGATAAAATTACCATTTGCAAAAAAATACCCTTAGAAATAGTGTAAGAGTTTCACACAATAACCTTAACAATGTTTATAGTGCTGTTTATAAATATGTGCTTAGGGAGATATAACCTTGTAGATCATTGACCTGATAAGCCATAATGTCATTTTCAGAGCTATTTAGGTGTGTCAACTGAATGAATGTTTAGAATCTGTGCAGCACGTGTAGTAAACATTTGCATGAAAAGTATTGCTTTCAGGTGCAGAGGAAGCATTTCAATGCAGAATAAATAGGCTGGTGGATTTATCTGTATTCTAAGTGGGAGTGGGCAGAATTCATCCAAGAGACCCCTTGTAGTCCTAATGTGAGATGGCACAGGGATGCATTGCATGCGAGATGTAGGTAAAGACTGTGAGCTGCAGCTCCTGGGTTCAGCTACTGGGCCTGTCCCAGATACTCCAAGGAGGCATTCTGCAATGGATTCCATCAAATATCCTCATTTCTAGCCCTTGGCACAAGGGAAACCTGCTCCCATAACTACAAGCAGAGAGGTAGAAATAGGTGCTACACTTTGTGTCACTCTTGACATGAATCTACTGATAAGTCCTCAGCACTTTTTGGCTGCTGCATGCTGGTTTCATCATTTAGGGGCAGTGGAGTTGAAGAGCAGTGGGTTAAGGGAGAACCTACATCCCTAGTGAGTGGGCAGTGGAACAAGCAGGAAGGAAACAAGAAAGCTTAGATCACATTGCTACAAGTTGCAGAGAAATAACAGGAATTTCATAAAACTGAGACTCAATGTGGTGATGTTCCATTTATGATGAAGTGTCTCAATATATCCAGATAATTTTGAACATTTTGTTTCTTCCAGCCAATATCAAGATCTTTTTGCTTACTGCAATCTGGAACTTGTTAAGTACATGACACCAGTGTGTTTGCCTCTTAGTAATGTAAGGCTGGGGAAAACAAGCTCTCTGCCCCATTTTCTGTTAGACACCTTCTGCGTTCCAAATTCAGTCAGCTTTACATATGTGCACTTGAATGTTTGTATGTATGTCTCACTGTGTCTGAGTGTGGATTTGAAAGTCACCGCCAGTGCAAAAATCTCCCCTAGTTACTTGGTTGAAGGCAGGACAAACTGCATAAGGTGCAGTGCTCCATCTACCCCTCATGGCCCGAGAGATGGAAGTGCCCCCTTACTGCCAATGTTGCAAACAGATATTTCTCCAGAGGGAGATATTGAAGGATGCAGTGCATTTAAGAGTTTGTTGTTGTCTGCTTCAAAGTGAGGAGAGAATCAATCGTTTGTTAGGTTGTGAGCTGATGGCTTGCTTGTCTGAGTGCCAGCTCTGGTGCCCTGCAGGATAAGCTGCCAAAATGACTGAAAGAGCAAAGGAGGGTGTAAAGTCACAGAATCACAGAATGGTTTGGGTCAGAAGGGACCCCCACAAGTCATTTTCCTGAAGCTCTTATATGGGAAACCTTTAGAAGCCTCTTGGTAAGGGCAAAAGCCTTCCAGGCTTAATTCTTGTTTAACAAAATTCTTCCTGAGGTCAGTAGACCTAATCCCAAAGTTTTATCACTTGTTTACTTCAATGGGATTTGAATGTGTGTGGGTGGGGAACAGAGGGAGGGAGGAGTTTTGGGACAGGGTATGCTGAGGATGCTTCCCTGGGAAGCTGAAAGTGCCTGCTAGGCTTAGACTCTCCAGAAATGTGCATATATGTGAAAAGAAGGCTTACTTGGATAAAAACAAACTTTGCTTCCTTCTTTCTTAGCAGAGCAGAGAGAGCATGTGAGGACTGCTGTTTTCTATGGAGGCTCTTTGGTGTCTGGTGGCGGCCCAGCCCTGTCTCTCAAGGACAATACAGCTCACACTCACATACATGCTTCAGAGGCGGTTGGTATCTGAGACCTTCCTTCTTTCGCATCCTGGAGGGAAAGAAGGCCCTCCCTAGATGACAACCTCCTCTTATCTTTTTAATTGCAACACACTCCATCAAAGTGATAAGTAGGTTCAAATATAGGAGCAGATGAGAACTGAGGATTGTTTTCTGTTATCCTCAGGCTGGGAAACAAGCTCTGGTTTTGTTGTGTGGCTCTGGGAAAAGAACCTTGCAGGGAGCTTTGGCGCAAGCCCTGGCTCTACCTGCTCCATGTGCTGTCTTAGTTAAACTCCATGAAAGGCCCCTCACCCCTGCTTTGTGAGTTATGGCATGGCCACTGTGTCCTCAGCATAGATCTCTCCTACTAATTTCTTCCCTTCCTCCCCCCCACCTTTCTCCTTGCATGTTGAAATGTATCTACTTTATAATGGATTAGCCTGTTTATTTACCTTCCAATAACGCTACACCAGCTGAAACACCATTCAGTAGGGCATATGGTATCATAAAAGTCACTGCTGGTGTCACACAGCTGTGTACAGTGCAGGAACTGGAGTTGCTTGCTTTTTGTTTGGTTTGAGGCTTTTTGCTTCTTTGTAGAGAGATGGAAATCGTTCTCTTCTGCTTTCTGTCGAGTGACTTATAAATGCCCTGTGTAAAATTTGCTCTAGAAAATATAATCAGAAAAATATATAGGCTGTTGCATTGTTTTTATGAATCCCAGGTCATGATACAGGGGGGATTCCATAGTAAAGTTTCATTAAAAGTAGAGGAGAAATACTACAAGATCTGCTGCTGATCCAGGGAAAGTAAAACTTCATCAAGCCAAGTAACACTGGGCCATCCTCTACTTTATTCTCTGCTGCTTTTCTAAAGCACATTTCTTACATTCAACAGATTTCCACTTCTGGCAGTTTATATTGCCACAAGTTTAAGAGCTTTTGACTAATTAAGAGCAGAGAGATTCCACTGTGCTGCCACAGCCCCACTGGAAGAATACTTTCTGAGTGTTTTGTTCTCTGGGGGCATATGAGGCCAAAATTCTAACTAAACAATGAGCACCTTCAGAGGGTAGAATGCGTGTACTGTAAGGCAGTCTTCTAGGTGAGTCTCTGGTTATGTTATAGCCTATTTGCAAATTAATTGTGGAAGAAATTTAAGAGGTTGACCCTACTGGTGAGCAAGCATATGTGTTTGCATGAGTGCATGTGCACACAGGCAGAAAGTGACTGTGAGGGATGCCTGTGCTTAAACTGATCAGACAAGTTTTATTACTTCTGTCAGTCGGTGCTGTTTTGAAATATGGAAGGCAGATCTTATTAAGGTAGCTCAGAAATGTCTCTCCAAAATGGCTTTTGAGCCTTGGTTTCCATACTCATTTACTTCTTTGATTCACTTCAAAATCTGCTTTCCTCAGCATTCACTGCATTTGTTCACGGAGACACATTGAAAAAGGGATCCTTACCTTGTGGTTTTCTGTAACGAAAGGTGGGGTTTGATCTAGATCCAGAGAAAAGGAAAAGATCACAACCAAGGAAATTACTGTGTCAAATTGCATGTGAAAAGTGAGAAGGTAGTATGGGTATGAAAGAATACAACCCAATGAAAAAAAAATATTCAAATGAAGGGAGAGTTTCAGTTAAAACTCACAGCTGCATTAATCTTACTGATGTTGGACAGTGCCTGCCTCTACAATACTTCCCATACACCAAAGTTCAAGATTCAGATTCAGGAAGACCTACAAGTTCTTCATCCCTGTTTGGCAGCATGATCCAGTGCCTCTCGCATAACTGTGAACCTCCTGCCAATTCTCACAAGGCTTTTAACTTCAGAAACCAGTCTCCAAAGGAAGACCACAATATTAAAGGAGGTGTGACAGGGGGCATGAATTTAGCCAATTTCATCTAAAGAAATGAATAATGGTGGGGTGATCTTCTTCTGGGTCATTTAATACCAGGAAAAGGAAATTACATGTAACATAAGTAGAAACACAAAGAACAATTAATTCAATTTAATAAAGAGCAAATTCAAATTGGAAATGAGGCTAAACTTTTAGATGGGTAGGGGCAGGCAGAAAGGGAAATAATTTGCTTAATGAGGTACTTAGGGCAAACTAGGTAGAAATATTCTGCTTTCCAAATTCAGCATGTGCAGCATAGTATCTTTCCTGCTTCATCCAGTGGGTTTGACCAGGGAGCCCAGCAGTGTTTTGTCAGCCTTGTCCATCTCAACCATTATTTGCATTAATAATCCGTATTTTAATAAAGGCACTACAGTAGCATTGGTACATGTTGAGAATCCTTCCTTCAACTCTTAACAGTGAAGAAAGAAAATAATTTTTTGTGGCTTCACAATATGAAATAAAAGGTTAATTGTGCTGTGTTGTACAAGCTCAGATGTATAGACCGCATGGAGATTTACAGCCTCTCAGCATTTGTGTCTGGTCAGAATTGTGTTTATAGAAAGGCTGGTGGGGATTTTTCCTGGGGTTGTGTGGAACTTGAGTATGTAGCTCTTCATTCTGTTGCAGAGACAACTGGACACCCTAGAAGTATCTGGTCAAACTCCTACTATTGTATTCCACTTCACTGTTTCCATATAGCAGAGCTGTCCTGATGGCTGTTAGTAATGTGATGGTTGGTCTTAATTAACCACCTACAGGTCTGGCAGTTCCAAATGGGCTCTTAAGTTTCATGCCAGCAACAGGGCTGTTTAGGAGCGTGTCTGAAAATAGCCTCATATCTGTGTTGCCACAAAGACTTTATGAAAAAAAGACTATGCATTCATGCTGCCAGAACCTCAAGTCTGAGTAAAAGTGAATCAAATATATTTCCAGTGTAACCTTATTGGAATTAATAAACAATACAAGGAGTGATATTCATACTTAAGTCAGTGATTCTATTATGATTAAGACAAGAGATTAACAAAAATTTTTATCTCTGTGTGGCACATATACACAGTTGATATTTCTTGCTTTACTTTAAATATATTGATGGGCACAAAGTACCTAATTAATTAGTATTCATAGGGATCCCAGTTTACAGCTAATGATCACCAACTGGTGGGTTTTGCAATTATAGCATTCACTGCATGAAAATGGATCATACTATCCAACACAACTGATGATTCCTGTGTTTAAGTAACAGAATTCTCATAAGGATTTGAGCTGCTCAAAAATTAATGCAATTTTTCCAGAACCTTGATAATGATCAGGAAGTGAATGTAAAACTGTGATCTCATGTCATTTTGAAAGTTAATGGAACAATCTGATGGGCAGAGCTTGCTAGGGATATAACTATACACTGAAAGAGAAAAAAAAAATCTTTAGATGTTGGCTTGTGCCAGCAGTAATGGAAATGGAGAAGACAGTAGATTTTATTCCATAATTTATTGGAGATGAAAATGGTGGTGTCCCAAAGAGAAATAAAGCAGTGTTGCTCTTTGCGAGCAAAATAGGTCAGCCTAAATACTGGCACTGTTTGTTACATGTTACTATAGATGTGTATCTTGGAGAGCTGCTTGGAAAATCAATTTATTCCTGTAGAAAAATTGCTTTGATAGAAATCTTTATTTTAGTTTTGAAATTTTTATTGGAAAAATTCAAAATTATCAATTTCCATCTACCAGAAAGTTTCAGATGGAAACTTGGTTCCTGGTCAAGACTTTTTCGGCAGTGAAAACTCATTAAGGCTTGCAGGAGTAGCCACCTCTACTGGTATGGACATTGTTTCCTCTACAGCAGAAATTAATCCAATTTTTGCAATCTATTCCATTTTGTCTTTTGGTTCTAGACATCATCTACAGCATATATTATCTACCTTCGCTGCTACCTCCTTTTTCCAGTTGTGAGTTCCTAAGCCTTGGTTTCTAAGTTTCTGTTCCAGTCATAAGTTTGTAAGGTGCTTGGAGGGCTTGTCATCCCATTTGCTCTCAGATCTCTACTCTTTGCAGATGAGTTGAAAATTAGTAATAAAGTGTTCATGATGTTCAGTGAAAGCAATGGCAGCAATTGCACTGGCAGTAAATGTCAAAGAAAGAAGCTGCACAGGCTGAGAAAAGTAGATGCAAAACATCAAGAGTAAGTGCAAGCCATTTTTCTGAAATAACATGCTTTTTGGCTGGGGTCAGAGAATGACAATCATGGATTTAATCCATCCCTCATATGAGTCATTGAAGTTGTTGGATAATAATCCATAAAATCTATACTAGTAGAGTTGTTCCAGGATTCTAAGAAAGGTAATGCTCCCTGGGTGTTTGGTGGAAATATTTTTTTGACCAATATAGCACATAACCAGTGTTCATCAGCTAATATATAGCACTTACTGGACTCAGATGTGTAACTGGGGAAGGTATATTGTCAGCAGGAGGTCAGAGGAAATTATCTGTTGGTTCCTTCTTGCCTTCCCTTCTATGAGTAAAGGTCCTAGATGCCCCTATTGATGCCCACAAACATGCATTTGCACTAAACAAAGTTGCAGAGAGCTGTGTGATGAGCATTATTAAGGGATGAAAGCATGGATGTTTCAGAATTTGTTAAGATATTTTATGTAGGTTAGGCAGGCTGGTGCCATGTGTTATTAGAAAGCAGAGTATTTTGGGGAATGTGCTAGTAGTTGCAGATCACTGTTTCTCTAATATACAGGTATCTACACCTCTCTGAATAGCCTATAACTTTGTGGCTTGGACTTTTGGCCAAGAAGCAAAAGACAGATGTTAACACGGTCTTGTTAAATTAGGCAGCAAAGAGATTTAAACTTCAGTATTTTATGCTGGGGCATTGTGTTGTTCCTTGGGACGCAGATGCCAGATGGTCTTTCCCTGGAGGTGGTCTTATTTTTCTTCCCATTTAAAATGGTAGAAGCTTTGTGGGGTGATAAAACTCCTTCCTGTGTAGTTCAACTAAGTATTTATTTGTAATATCTTCCCTCCTTAAAGTAGGTGTCAGCTGCCTTTTTTTGTTAGATACCATAGACTAATTCCTGTCTCTGCTCTGGATCTGTAGTTTAACAGAGTAGTTCATCACCAAGGGAAAACAAGTCTCTCTTTGTAACTGTTTCTCTTCATTTTATCTTGTCTTGTCAGTGTCTGGCAGATTCTCCATCCTTCACGCCATTCCTCCTCAGCTCTCTAACAGAGCCAGCAATAGCTCTGCGTACAGGGCAGGCTCAGGGATTTCATTACATCTCTGAAGTTTTGTTCACTCGTTCTTGGGTTTTCTTTGAACTTTATTTTTTTATAGGTGAAAAATGCTGGGTTCTGGTGTCAATCTGGTCTTTGCTTTGTATGTTCTTAACACTTGTAATTACTACTGAACTGGACTGACCTGACACAATGCTGTAACTGTGCCTAACATTTTCTGTTTGGAGAAGCATTTATGATGCTGGCATGTGTATCTCATTTTGTTAAGTTCACTTGTATTGTTTAGAACAATCTGAGGATATTTATAATTGCTTGTTTTATAGTACAGCCACAAAGAATTAAGCAAAGGCTTTAAAAGTAATCTCTCTTTTCCTCTAGCTGGGAAAACACTGTCATGTTTTCATATCTCTGCTTATTTAGGGTCTAAGTTCAGCTTCTCTCTGTATTTGATAGGCATATATAAGTGCTGCAGCTGAGTAGATCACAAAGGAATTAAATGTGGTGCCAAACATGTGGAGAGAACAGCAAATCTTGATTAGAACGGAGCCCGTGTGATGATGGGAGGTGTGTTTTCAGCAAAAAATACTATGAGAAGAGATGACAACTTAGGAAAACCGATTGTAATTAAAATTACAACTGAGTTGATATTGGAGATAACTCCTCGATTTAGATATTTGCTAGCTAGGCAGAGACTCAGAAAGCAAGTGTCTTCTGAGAACAGAGATCTGGAGGAAGGATGGCTTTATGTTTAAGACTGTGCTCAGAAAATTGACTTCAGTTCCTTTTCTGGCTGCCTCACAGGATGTCTCTGTAGGCTTGGGGATGATTACAAATTTTTTACCATATGTTTATGCTGCATCTAGTGATCTGGAGCCCTCATTTTAGTTAGGCTTCATGAAAATTTAGCATAGCAAATAATATTTACTCATTAGTCTCTATCAGAAAGTAAACAAACGGTCTTCGGAAAAATTAAACTGAGTCACGTTTACACTGAATAGGGATTCTGTGTTCTGGTCAGTGATGGATGAAAAGTAGGGCTTTTGGAGATGATGACTATATCAGACTCAATGCTCAGACACCAGGATCATTTAAGTTGTTTCAAAAAATGCTGTGAGGAGGGAGAAGTGAGAAGGGGAGGTGGTGCTGACCATGAAGGCTATTATGTCAAGGTCTTATTCATATAACTCAGGAAAGAGAAAGGATCTGACAGAAGTAGAGAGAGCCTTCCTCAAGGAGGAAAAGAGGACATTGTAACATCATTAATGTATCAGCCAAATGCAGGCAAACTTTTTCTTGAATGAAGGAAAAAGAGTGGCTTTTAAATTTTTTTTTAAATTTTTTTTTTTCAAGATAAATCATCCACAGACAAGCTTATGAGAAAAATAGAAGAATTAAGGCCAAAGAGGCATGCCAGAGAAGGAAGTTTGCGGAGTCCAAGGGCTTCAGAGAAGACTGCAGTGGGACTGCCTGTGAGAGAGTGCGTTTACATCACTGATTCTTGAGGGGCTTACCTTCTGGGATTCCGACCTTGAACTGCTTCCAGGACATTTGTCTTGGACTTGGCCTGAGGGCTGGTGAGTTAGTAATGGAATGACACATGTCTCTGCTGTGCTGAAACATGATGTTTTCATATTGCTCATTGTGAGGGGTTTTGGTCTCTGATCATTTTGTTTTTCCTGCTCCAGTGATGAGAGGATATGTCAAGTAGTTAAAGCACAAAAATGGGAGCTGGAAGAGTTGGCCACTGTTTCTGAGGCTGCCACAGCCTATTTGTGATTTTGGACAAGGCAATGAATGACAGATGTTAGATGGAGGGCTTTCCAAATTCCTCAAGGCTCTCTTAACTGTTGTTATTGAACTCAATGGGACTTTCTCCCTTGACTTTGCTGGGAACAAGGACACTTCTGCAGATGCTGTTTAGTAGGCAGGGGAAGCACAGTTTAACTAAAAAGGTAGGTTACATTCAGGCCCGAGTTATACCAGTCCGAGTCCAAAACTATGTTGGTGTATTTAACCAGCATTCGTTGTTGCACAAATATTTCACAATCACACAGTACAGGTACATGTGATGAAGAATGGGCCAGGGAACTGGGAACGGAAATGGATTAGTTTGATCCTAGAATATATCCCAAACTCAATAAAGGAGCATTGTAAAGGGTTAGCTTTGTAATTGCTTTTCCACTGCAGCATTACAAGAAGATAGTATTTACAGATTGTGTGCGGTTTGCGTTCTCTGAAACTAGGAAGTTTCCACTTCGGAAAGGCTGGAGCTTCTCTTTGGAAAAGAGAAAAACATTTTAAAGTTCCTTATGAAAAAATATTATTTTATATTTTGACAGAAATACAAATTGTTTCTCTCTGGTTTTGTAGAACAATTCACCCAGTGTGAGAATAACCAATCTGGGCCCATCCTGGTGATACATTTGCCTTTGGACTGTCTGGCAAAGAGATAGAAGTCCACACAAAGCTGCTTCAGGGGAATTGGCAGTATTGGTCCTGCAGGCAGCTCCCTGGGAGCCTGGGAGTCCTCTGAAAAAGAGGAGCTGTCAAAGAGGCATCAGGAATTGATTGGTGTAATTTGAAGAGAACAGTCTACAGAAACGTGTTCAGTAAACCCCAGAAATCCTAAATACACTGACAAGGGAGGACAGGACTATATGGCCCAATCCTGCTGCTGGAAAAAGATACATAGCCAGAGGAACCGAGTGCCACAGTTCCTAGAGAAAAGTTGTGTGGTCCTTAAGCTCTGGAGGCATGCACAGGCAAGTCCCTCCTGTACTGTGGGCAATTTAGAGGCCAAGGAATGTTGTCTTAGTGAGAGCTGCTGGACTGCTAATTGTGGATCCTGGAAGCCCTGTAAGTTTGATCTTCAAGTACTTTGATTTGGGACATGGCTGCTGCCAGCTTGGGGTTACTGCCCTGGTGCTGTCAGCACTGTACAAGCACAGACCCTGTCAGCTGTTTCTCTGGCATCCTGCAGTGTGAGCTGGTGGGGAGCTGCACAGGATGCTGATAGAGCTCAACAGGACAAGCTTGGTCTCCTCACACCTCTTTTATGATAAACCCGGTGAAATCAATAGCCTGTATGTGTCAATGTTGACAAATCAAGCTTTACTGTCAGAAGATAATTGTGCTGGGAATTTCCTGAGCAGATCTACTTACTGCATCCTGGATCTTGTTTAAAAACAATTGCAAAGATTGAACTTTGCTCAAGCTCAATGGATTTTACTTTTCCAATCTTCATTGCCCAGAATGGTACTCAGCAGCTCTACTCTTTGGAGGAAGAAAGGCATTTTCTTCAACTACAAATGTTTTCAGTTATTTCCTGTCTCCCTTTTAACTTTATTCATATTCATATTTTGAATGCTAATGGGAATCATGACTGTATGCTAAAAAGATCCTCTGTCTCTTAAAACTTCTCTTAGAATAGCCAAAGAGAAAATGTAATGAACTAAAGCTCCCTCTGAGTCTTTGACTCATCCAATCACCTAAATTAATCAGTGTTACGACTGCCCACGGTACTCTGCCTGGCTCCATGACTTACATGGGTGTGTCTGAGTATCACAGCATGCATATATATATGGTGTGGCATTGTGCTCTGTCCTCAGGTGTCTGCTACACTTCCACTATGTAATCAAATTAAATTTGGGATGAATGTCAGCTACCAAGGAAAACTATTTCCAAGCAGCTGTAGGTTTAATTTAGCCTTTTGGGATGAAATTTTCATTTCCAGTATAAATCCACTGAAGGAAAGAGTTTGTTTAGATGCACACCTGTTAAAAGTAGAATCTAGACCTAAAAGTTGTCTTCAAGCTATATTCCAGGTCCTGCCTCTGTGATCTTCCATGTATATATGTGCTTTTAGGGACAGCCTTTAATAGTCATAGCTGCATGTGGAATAGGCAAGAATGGAAATAGTGCCTAGTAACTCCATGGTGTTCTTCATAGAAACATCTCAAGCAACAGGGACTAGTGTTTAAGAGGGACTTGCCCATAAGTTGAGGTTCCTCCCAGCTGTGCCATTGGCTTGCTGTAAAACCCTTTGCAAAACACTCACCTTCTCTGGAGGTTCAGTTTTGCTTTTGTAAAGCAGGAACAATTCATCCTTTCAGTTATGCCTCCACGGCAGTGATTGAGTGGGGCTAAGAAGCAGTAATGCAGTCTGCAGGGAGCAGCAGAGCTGAAGTTCCACTAGCTGGTATTTTGTACTAGAAGAATGGACCCTTAAAATATTTAATCAACAACCTCTGAGTATATATACCCCACTTCTGCATTAAATACTTAGTGATTTAGGGCTTTATTATGTCTTCCCCTCTTTTGTTTATCTCATGTTCTCATCAACAGGAACTTCACTTTAGACCATGATAAAGCATTTTAATCATACTTTTACTGGCTATAGCTGTTAGGAAATCTTCTGCATATATATATATTTAGTAGTGACCTCATGATCACTTTCTGAACTATCTTGTTTTTTTTAAAGGGAATCAATAATGAATTTCCATATGGGCTATACCTTGTAAAAAGATTATCTCCCTTTATTCTTTTTATAAAGTTTTTCAGAAGGGAAGGAACTGTCCCAATGCACAGAAGCAATTTTTCTTTTCAACAGATCCTGTGACTCAAATCTAAACCTTTGCTCTCAGAGGAACACTTTTCAAATGTTTACTTACTGCTTGATTCCTGATAGGCAGTCTGGAAAAAAAAACCCAACAGATGAGGTGTTTCTACTGAAAGTTACACTGCTTTATGTTGTTTGAAAGGCAGAGATTGAACTGATTTGTCTAGCAGCTTGCCTTTTCTCAACTGAGGGAAA
>NW_009952974.1:2066519-2078809 GCF_000747805.2 Chaetura pelagica
CTTTTCTCAACTGAGGGCAAGAGTTCTTTGTAGCTTAGGCTTTTATCAACGGTCCAGTAAAAGTGTTTTATATTTATACATAAAAAATCATGCAACATTTATATAAAGCATTTCATCTTGATGGCTCCACAGCAGTAGATAAATTTGTGAAGCAGTTTGTCAACTACTTGCCTCAAATGTTGTCTCTTACTTCATCACATAAATTGAGGTATTTCTGTGCTGGATTAAATTATTCTTGCCACTAATGGCTTTTTAAAGTAACCATCAGACTTGTAATGCATGCACTACAAAATTTTCATCTAAGAATTTTAGAAACATTTTCCTGGTCAACTAAAGGCATTTAATAAAACATGAAGCCACCTTCCTGTTCTAGTGAGGCCAGGGGGAAATTGGTTCTCAAGGTGTGCTGAGCAGGAGAGGATCAGCACTGCGTATGTGCTGTGGGTAACTGGGGGAAAAAAGATAAATAATACAATGCTGAATATAACAGTGTCTTAGAAAGATCCCCTTCTGACAGTTGGTGACAAATTCCTGTTCTGTGGCACAAGAGTACTGTAAGTGGGTGAAAACTGCATGAACTGATGGAGACAACTGCTCCTTTCTCATACCGCTGTACCAGTCCCAGGTTTGGAGAGGAGCTTCTGTGCTAAGAGTAGGTTATCTTCCCATGGCTGGTGATGTTCCTTGCAATAATTTGCCCTGTACCTCACTGGTGACACCATGACCTTCTGTGGACAGTATTTACATATAAGCCCTATGTATGAGCAGCGTTTGCCTCTTCTGGAAGGACTCTGCATTCACATTTCCTGCATAAATACACACTGCATCTGTTAAGGCTTCATCAGAGGATCTTCTTGGCTGATGAACCTTCCCCTTGTGCAAATTGTTGGCTACCTTGTGAGCAAACACATTGCAAGGTGACTAAGGGTTTCGTGATGGGATCCCATAGCACGAGTCTGTTAATGGAGTCAAGTGCTCTTTATTGGCTTCGGTGTCTTTCACAGCGCCCTTGGCGCATTTGTGTTTCCTGTATGAAACTTGGCTGAAGGAGTCAGAACTGCAAGACATCATCCCAAATTCCAGCTGGGATGTGTAACTTGGCTACATGACACTCTCCCCTCTTTGCCCCCCTTAGCCACTTCCTATGTTGAATAGTTTCTCAGGACTCAGAGGGAAAGGGGGAGATAATCTCCAGGCCAGTGATTCTGCTAAGTAGAAAAATGACATAAATAAATTACCCATGATTAATAGTAAGAAATTGTCACTTGTCTCACTTGCCTGGAAGCTGTAGCTTATTGAAAAGACAGTCCTTTCTTGCTCTTGGGAGGTTGGGATGCAGAAGGTGAATGCTGGGGGCAGGGATTTATTTTACACGTATTTTCAAATTTAAAAAAAGAAGTGTGATTTATTTTCTTTTGCTGCAGCCTGCTCCCAATTTTCAGTTTACATTAATAGCTGTGGGAACAGCAGTTCTTATTGCCATATACTTCAGCTATTAACACTGTGTCTGGCGTGACAGAACATCTCAGGTTTTTTTTTAATTCCCTTGCAATCATAAAATATATATCAGTCTTCCTTTTTAATCTCCCTTGGTATGTCCAGCTTGTTAATTTGTCTCTTTCTGTCCTCCTTTGGATTTTGATATTTCTAACATCACATACTTAACCAGAAGAAACTAGCCAACTCTCTTATTAAAAAATCATTTTTCTTTTTTTTAAAATAGAAATTTGTTTGAATGCATGTTTAATGAAATTATTTCTCCAGGAGCCCCTAAAAGCTTTCTACCCAAAATATTTGCTTCATTGATATTTTAATTGCTGTAATAATCAGCATTCTGAATAAGGTCTTTTCCCTAGCAGAGTAAATCCATACAGGCTGAGTAAAGCATGTCTGTGATTTATGTGCAGATAAACAGCTTTGGATCCCATCCAATCACTTCATCAGTTTTAATTCAGCTGCCTAATCAGTAGCAAACAGGAGGGGTTTTTTTGTTTGGTTTTTTTTTTGCTTTGTTTTGCTTTTAGTGGGGTGTTGTTAATACAGGGTTTGGCCTGTTCCCCACAATGGCACAGATAGCTTCCCCATTTCTCCTGATGTTCGTGTCAAAATCAGCTCTAACTTTCTGAAAGAGTTTATAAGAAGGGGATGAGATGCCAATACCTGTCTTTGGGCTTTCACTGGTATCCAAGGAACCATACGGATATGCAGGCTGAACAGCAAGTCTGTTCTTATCTCATGTTTTATAAAGGACATCCCTCAGCTGCCTGAGAAAGGCTCATTATAGAAGTAGATTTGATTTCCTGTGTGTGTTTAGGGGTTGATGCCTCTGAAATTATTTTCACAACAATCGTGTCACTGCGGTTGCTGTTTCTCAATAGACATGATGACTTTGGTGGGGCCCAGGAGGTGGAGGTGAGTGGTGCCTGTGGGGTGCAGCAGTGTAGGGGTAGGAACAATATCAGCTGCTCTCACCTTTGCAGCTCCAAGCTATGAGTTGCTCTTACATCTCAGCTATGTCCACAGGACTGTAAAGGCCAAGGTGGTCCAGATGACCCTGGACTGAGGCTCTTCTAACTGAGGGCTCATGACTAGAGTTCCTGACCTAATTTTTGTCTACTATAACCCAAGCAAATGCCCGTTAAGGTTAAAACAGTGGACCCTTTATATTATTATCTTTTAGCACCATTTGTCCAGAGGTGAAGTGTTCTTTTTTTTATAAGCAGCCTTTGAGGGATTACAGAGAGCAACCCCATTTTGGTCATCAGATCTAGGGCAAGCAATACCATTTGTAGTAATAAAGCTTACTAAAGAGCTTAGTTTGGGTAGTAAACCATGTCTGTTTGTCTCTGAACCTTGTCAGCTAGCCTGTTGCCCTTCATTTCAGCATGTAACTGTGCTTAGCTGCTTCCTTTACACTGGGGCATTGCAAAGATCTTAGTAGCTGTTTTTTGTATCTGTTTACACCTATTTCATAGCAACCCTTGCTGTGTACTCAAGCAGCAGGTTTGGGAAAGCCGTGCTAGGCTGGGTGCCCACCATTGAACAGTTTAAGAGACAGGTTAATTTGGAAGAAGAAGACATTGGCATTGCTACTGTATCTTCTTGAGAGTTTACATCATAACCTGGCTAACACATACCACCTAAAAATTTCCAGCTCAGGTTAAAATCCCACAGCTCTGTTTCACTATTACCAAGAAGAATCCCAACTGGAGCTACTAAAGTCAAGCTATTTTGGCTCAACCTTAATTTCTTGCACACACCCATAGCTGCTGGAGCTTTAAATAGAGCTTTGTATCATCATAAAATTCAGAGAATTAGGCAGGGCTGGAAGGAAGGGCACTGGACGGGGTTTGTGGCATTTTGGGAATGGTTTGCAGTGCAGATGTGCATGTCCCAAGGGAACTTGGGTGAGGTGTTTAATCCATTTGCTGTGCTGGGTTTTTATAGCTTGTAAAAGAACAGTAACACCTCCCTGCCTTAGACTGGGCATGAAGAGAGGTTAAAACCCATTGCTGAAGAGAAGACATTCAGATCCTGTGGTGATTCTGGTACAGTTCCACCTGTGCTAAGGCAGTCACTGGGCTTTTTATCAGCAGTGCTCAAAGATTTTTCACAAGTGGTTTTGAGCATTTTTATTCTCTTCTTGTGCATGGTCAGAGGAAGGCAACATGGCTTGCTCAGAGTTGAGGAGCAGTCAGGGACAAGGTGACAGTCGTGCTCCTGCCAACAGATCCCATTTAGCAGAGCTTAGCAGCCACAGAGGTGTGACCATAGCTTCATGGGGAGCAGAGTTGCCTGCTTTCTGCTGCTCCACAAAGGCTGTGATCTGGCTACGGCACTAGTTCCTCAGGTCTCTTAACTCAGGATGGGCAATTTATTCTTCTCATTTTGGAATTCCCTGCTTTTGGCTAAGATGGCATGGATTTGGAGGGGTGTGTGGAGGGTGAAGTTCAACCATTACACTATGTTACTTACATTATGCAGCTTCATTTTGACTGTTGGCAGCGCTACGAAGGGACTACCTGGCTTGGGATTTTCCTGGCTTTCGACTGAGCACACACTACAGGTCTTGGTCATTTACCCTCAACAGGAGCTCTGATCATCCAGTTCCTGTTAAAATTAATGTGAAATGAAGTTCCAGAGTCCTGAAAGTTTAAGAGTATCCTGTCTGTCTATCTGCTGCTTTAATGGAGAGATAGGTAAGGTTTCATACTGTAACTTGAGAGGGAATTCAAACATCTGTGAAGTGATTTCAGGAGAAGGTTCAGTTTCTTGCAGATCAAAAGGTGAGTTTAGGGAATTCTCTGTTCTCTAGCCATAAGGGAGCTATTATACTTAGAGAGGCAGTTTGCAGACCAAAAAAATCTTTCTGATGATCAAAGCTGAGAGTTTGTGCTGACCAGTGATTTACTTTTTAGAAGACTACCAGTCCTGGAGGTTTGAGCTAAAAGATGCATCTTACTTTCTTACAGTCTTGTGTGCTGGCCTCTGAACTGTCTCCTGGGATATCACAAAAAAAAGCACTGTTATCCTTTTAAAGAGCAAGAGTCAACTGGTAGTGAAGACTGAGTCCTTTTGTTAGGTGCTCTGTCACACCTGAAGTCCCTTGGGTTTCCCACCTTCAGGATTCAGCCCTGGCAGAACACCTGCAGAAATTTTCACATCTTCATCTCTTTCCTATGATTTCTTCCACAAGGGAAGACTGATAGGAGAAGGAAGGAAATGTGAGAGTGCATATGCATGTTAGTCTTAAAATGTTGAAAGAAGGACTGTGGGAGCATTTTCTGGGTTATGGAAATGTGATGAATGAGGCTTCTTGTAGAAAACAATTGCTTCAGTCCTCTCAGTGAACTGGGTCACTAGTTCTACTGTTGCTGCACTGTGTTTTTTTCAAATGTTGTTACATTTATTATTACTTTTTCTTTGATATTTTTTTAATTCTTATTTTCCTTTTTCTCCCTTTCTCTTATCTTTTCCTTTTTCCCTTTTTCTTTTCCTGATCCACACTATTTAGAAGCCATTATTCAAGGAAGAATTACCAGGGTGGTGAGAGATCTGCCTGTGGCAGTGTGGCACCTTAACCATGAGAGCCCTCTGGCATGGTATAGGGTTTTGGCAGACTGGATTTTTGTTTCCCTAGAAGAAGCATTTTGTCTTTCTAGTATCTCCATTCCTTTTCTATGATGCAGTTAACAGCATGTGCTCCTTCTCAGGAGTGTGGTGAGGAAAAACCCATCTGGTTTGTGAAAGCTCAGACATTGCTCTAATGGAAGCCATGTAAATAGCTAGATAAATGATTCCAGTGGTATCATCTGTTGAGCATAATAGGTAGCAGGGTCAGAATCTCTTCACTGTGAATCATTTCCTACCAGCTGAGTAGGATTTGTGCTCACAAGCTGATGTGCAGAATGGTCCTCTGATTTTTGCTGTCTCTGTCTTTTCCCTGCCTACACATTTAGCTCCTTGATCTCCTGCTGGTAAACTCCAGGGAGCAGAGATCACCATGGCCAACGTCTGCACAGTGCTTAGCACAGACTGTTCAGGCATAGGGTAGACTTTGGGGTGCTGCTGTAAGATGAAACTAAAGGACAAAATATTAGAAAACAATTTAGAATTTGTTAGCATTTTTGCCGCTTTGCTTTCCTCAGATTTTGGGGCTTTGAATAAGACAGAAGGGTGAAAATAATGCAAGTAACCTTTGAGATGTGGATTTCTTGAGCAGATTTTTTCATACTGTTCTTTGCTTTGGGATCAGTACCCTTGGTGTTTCAAAGAGGGGTGATACAGGCTCACAGTTGTAGGCTAGCTGTCTGCCCTGCAAGCCTTGCTATGAGACCCGAGGCAAAATATGAAGGCTGCTTTCACACTTCTTCGTTTGGCTGCAGCTCCTGAATTGGCTTGAACATTTTAAGTCTTTACAAACCTGTATCTGACTGCATTTGTGTGTAGTTCTGCTGACAGAATGGAGGCTGCAATGAACTCCAGCAGGGGTGAATGGTGAGGCAGGGTGATGGGTGGTGAGGAGAGGAATATTCTCAAGCAGATGAGGAACAAGATGTGTGTTCGCAGCCTACGTTTCTCACTGGTGCAAATATCCCTCTTGGAAACTGGGACAAGAGCAATTCCTTGTGTCTTCCATGAGAGTGAAGTATTCAGGATTGGAAAATGTTCAGGCAGGGCTGCACAATTTCTGAGTTAGATTGTGTTAAAATATTTATTGTTTTGACAAACATTTGCTGCTAGCAAATCTGTAGGCTAGGATTTTTGCAGAAAACAAATATGAAGAAAAAATACTGCAGCTGAAGCAAGTTTTGAAGCAAATTTCAGATGAGCTTTAAGCAAAACTTTTACACTGTTTCATGGTTAAACTTCAATAATATATTCTTTATATTTATTTCCAAAATAACATCAACATTTGATGTTATATTCTCTTCCCTGTTGGATAGAAGATGTAGGTAGAAATATTTTCTGAAAGCTCTTTTTCTGATGTTTTCACAGGTTACTAAGGATTTTCCCTGGAGCGTAACTTCGAATATGACACTTCAGTAATGCAGAGGCTGTAAGTAAATAATAGAATGTTTGCACCCCTTCTTTTTCAGCTGTGTTTACATTCTTTCCAGAGTTTTACTAGAGCTCATCTTTGCTAGACTCTACCTTGCAATGAGCTTGCAAGGATGTGACTCAAAGATGACACTGTTCTAAAGTGGATCATGCCATTTTAGACAGTTTGCTTCATCAGCTTCTTGTCTCATTTAAGAGCTCCAGTAATGGTTGCTTAATCTGCAGGAGGAAAGCTGAAGACATCTGTCAGTATTGCAGGAAAAGCCACAAGCAGACAAAAATAAAAATTAGCTCATTAGCACAGATGAGCAGTGAATAAGATGCAATGGTACATGACTGAAAGCTGGCATGCAGTTGGTTCCCAGGCACAGAACAAAGGCCAAGAACCTTATTTTGCTTGTGATACCACTAATTAAAAGTGCCTACTAGAATCTGAATGAATGAAGGTAGGGGGCTGCTGCCCTCGCCATATATTTGTTGGCCTTTGGTAACTTGTTGTCAGAGTTGGATATCTGAGGAGTCTTATTAGAGAGGCAAGCTTCTGTGCAATTCCTGGTGAATGCTTGAAAAAGATACAATGTCCTTCTCTTCCTCAACTTTCCTCATCTCTTTCTAAAGTGAATTAGTAAGCTATTAATGTTGGTAGCTCTTTTCTGAATTCTGTGTTGTTTTTCCTAATCAGTTTTCTCAGATCTACTTAATCTCCATTTAATTCAGTCAGCTACTCATCATCCCAAGCTTTTGTAATAAAGAGAGTGCTAATTTTCCCCTTTATTTCAATTGTAGTTGATGGTTTTCATCAGGTGTTATCATATAACTCAATCACCCGCCATTGGAATTTGTAATTTAATCAATAAAAGAGGCCATTTTTCTCAAGGAGATCAAAAGAGAAAGAACTCAAAGAAAATGCATGGTAAAAGGAAAGTGAAGAACAAGCAAGGGTGATAGGAACTGTAGTCTGCACTTAGAAGTTGCACACCTTGGTAGCTATATGGGCCTGGCAAGTAGCTAGCAGAAGAGATACCACTATTTTAGAATTAATGAATCTAATGGTTGCACGTGTGCACTCACCTTGCAAAATCTAGAGGGAAAACTATGGATCTCACTTAAGTTACTACAACAAATAGCTTGTTATCAACTCCACCACACTGAATGGTGCCAGCAACCCTGTACATAAGTCCCTCCCAAAGCCCCATTGCTAGTGCTCTATCTACATTTACTCCAAATGAAACATTGAGTGCATCTTGGGGACTTTTATAACAAGTTTTTTAATTGAAGCAGGCACGTTAGTAAATAAAGGCTTAAGAATTTTCGGGGAATTTTTAACATACAGTGTATGGCATTTGTCTTGAAGATTTTAGTACTCCCCTTGAGTGCTACTCCAGAGTAAGTAAAAAGGTATTTAGAGACTCTTTATCTGATTGTTTTCAAACTGAATTGACAAACATTTTGTGTGGTAAGCACAAAATTTCTTAAGAGAATAAAACAGTCAACTGATGAACTCTAGACTGAGTGATCTCTACAAAGCCCACCTCAAACACTCTACAGCAGAAGCATTGCTTACTTGTGACATAGACCTACCTGAAGGCTTACTGAGTGTTGAACACTGTCAATGAAGAATGCCTGCACAAGTGCTGCATTGAAATGGCTTGGTCCTGATTTCTCAGCAATTCTGCCTTCCTGCAGCCCTCTTGAATTCAAGACCTGCTCCTGTTTTGCACAGCTGTACCAGAAAAATTTGGGCAAGGAAAGTGTGAAGTATGCCAATCAAACAGCTATTAAATCTACAAAGCTGCAGCTGGCCAGCTTCTGACAGATCACTCCCTCTGCCCTTGGAAAATATAGAAGCCTTTTCTTGTATGAGTAATATTGTAAATATTGATTCATATTTTTTTCATAAACCTATATTTAAGGCTATTCCCCAACCTTTCAACAGTGCCAAAGGATTACCAAACACACACCACATGATTGCTTATGATCCTTGGTTCCTCCTGGTGTGCACCAAATAGTGTCATCAAAGTGTTGCCTGACGTGTTTGGCCAAATATCAGTGCAGAATTTCTCCCAACAAGTAGCTTAATGTGCTGTATTTGAAGATTGACTTTTTGGAGCAACCAGACTTTGACTGGTCAAGGCAGTCTGTTTTGCCCAACCAGGCAGCCTAGGGAACCCAACTGAAAGAAGTGAGAACTGAGGTTGAAAGCATTTCTCAGGGTTGATTAAGTGCTCAAGAGCTCAGGGCTTTGCTGAGTTGGAGCATCCTCAAAAATAAGCAATGGCACATGCAGACTGTCTCTCTGTCCATCCCACAATAATTACTTCCTCTTTTCACCTAAAAAGAAGAAAATAAGTAATTATGCTGTAGTCCCACTCATCAGTGGTATTTTGCACAAAATCTCTCCCACAGAGCAGAATAACTGGGGGTTTGAGAATCAAACATGTGTATAGTATGTCCAAAAGTGTTTATATATATATGTTAATTAATTTTTCCCCCTAATATTGCTTGCTTTTAAGTTGCTAAATAATTTTGAAACACTTGGACTGTTTTTTTGTACTGCCCCCAGTGCCAAATGACCCATTTTAGTGATTTCACACAGATTAGGAATTTGGGAAAAAAAAGAAAACTGCAGCGTCTTTTAGCTCATCTCTTAAAGGACACTGAGTTTTGCTTCCACTGGTTTTGAATTCAACAGGCTGCAGAACGACTGGGTGTCATTAGCTATTAAAGATTTTTGTTTTCCTGATCATTGTGAAGTAGCATCATTAACACAGGCAAATTACCATGCTTCACTGTGCTGTGTCCATGGTACATTAGAGGCCCTTTCCCATTGGTAAAGCTAAGTCTATTCTTCTGTAAAATGAGGGGCCCATTGGCAGCTCTTTGGCAAGTGAGACAGAGGGAGTATTTAATGAGAAGGAGAGTGGTCTAATAAGGGGGAAGAAGTTGAACGTGACAAGTACAGGGAAAGATAGCAGAAGGCTGATTTATAAACCACTACATAATTGGGCCAAAATATTAATCTGTTTTAACAGGGCTGGGGAAGAAATGGGGCTGCAGTTTGGGGGTTAATGTGTAACATGATTTTTCCAAAGTACATTTTAGAAAAGTCAAGCATTCCATTCCATTTCTCTTCCCCGTACAAAGTACTGTTCCTTCAGACTAATGGAAACTGGTTTGTATTGCTTAATTTTCCTCTTTGAAATGGTATATTGGCTTTTGGTGAAGAAATTGGACTTACACTTGAATATGTCTGGTTTTTACAAATACGTTTTTAGTTTAATAAGATGAAACCAATTAACCAGAAAAGTCATTGCCAATGGATTTTACAAGTACATAAAAATATATTGCTTTTTCTCGAAACATTTCATCACCCTTTTAAATGTTCCTCTTTCTTTCCTTTGCCACCAGTGACAAAGCACTGTGATGTATTTATCCCCTCATGCATTTTCCTGAAGACGTTGATCTCTGGCCCTGATAGCATGTGTATGTGTGGGGGGGTTGTAGGCATGTGCATGTGTATGTGTTTATTTCTGTCTCACTTTGCCCCTGGTGTTGTTCAGTGTGTTTAACTTGTGGCCTGAAGAAAAACAGAGCACCCGAGCTATAAAAAGGTGTTCTTAAAAAGGTTACTTAAAGTGGCACAGGACCCAAGGGCTAGTGAGCAATCTCTCAAAACCAGGTGTTAATGCAACCACCAAAACATTTGGTGCAGCAGGGATGCTGAGGAAGGCAGTAGCACCTGGTTGTTACCCACTGCATCCCTGGGAAAGGAAATGTCTCCTAGAAACACTTCTGAGGTCCCGTATTACACTAGCTCTGCCTTGCAAGTGAGGGTGGGGCCAGAGCACACTGTCCCACAGTAATGCAGAGGTCTGTGGAAATGAGGTCTGGTCTCTGCCTGCCTGTCACTGAACGATATTGCTCATTTAATAACTTCTAGCAATATTTTACTTCCATTCTGTATAATGAAATTGGACAGAATTTTCATATAAGGCCCCACCAGCCTCCTCTATCCCTAAATTTCCATCTACTCACTGCCTGCCAGTGGGCTAGGTGACACAGAGGACATGGGTGCATGCTGAGGAATTACAGGATTTCGCTTTCCATTACCTCAACCCTCCCCATTCCCTCATAGCCTTAAATTGCAAAGGCTATTAACTTCTGTGAGCATGTGGGGCGTAACCAGGCAGGCATCGCCTTGGAATGACATGGTTTTCCCTGCTCTGATCAGCTCTGTGTAAACTGAAGCATAATCTGCTTTGATTCCTAATAATTTAGCTAGTTTGCTTTAGTTACCAGCTAATACAGAGATGACTAAAACATGGTACGTTGGGGTAAAATAGGGTGTCTGTCCAATTACATGGCATATGACACACAAAATTATCTGTTGCAAACAGGCACCTCTCCTCACAACAGCTTTCCTCAGTCCTACAAGAAAACATCTGTATCATCCAAAAGAATAACAAATACTAAGTGTTGGTAATGGGAAAGGCTTTAATTCTCGTCTTCCACAAGCAGTGGGAGTGCCCTTCCAGGCAGTGCCCTTTTTGCATCCTTATTCCATTTAGCAGTGGTTCTCACATTATAAAAAATAAGTCTATATATTTTACCAGCAGTCTGACATAATTACTAGTGCTGTGTATATTTACCATGTAACTGCTGATTGATTTGAAGGAAATTATTACATAGAGGTCTTTAAAAGAGATACATACCCCTTTCAGTGGGATATGGACTTCAACATAAACCAAACAGTTGTTTCAAATCCTTCTGGATTTGTGAAACTCTCTCAGTTAGCCACACCAAACTGTGAAGGATTCTGCCCTTTCAAAGCCAGGATAGCCCAATGCCTCCTTTCAGTAGCTGTTGTATGAGAAAGATGTGCTGATTTAGGTTCAGCTTAGTTAATTCTCACTTTTTTGGGGGTCTTTGTTGAATTCCTAGGCTGTATCTCATATTAAAATGACTCTTATTCTCCAGGGAAGCCTCCCCGCCCCGATCAAACAAATGGTACCAACACCAAATAACCACTTTGGAGTATCCAGTTTTGTCCTGCATTTGTTTAAAAGCTTCCCAGGAACCCTTGGCTACTTCGCACAAACTGTTAACTTGAGGGTAATAATTTTGTCTGGGTTTTGTCACAGAAATTCAATTAAGGAGGATTATGAACACAGTTGTAGGCCTGTTTCATTTACAGTTGCAAATGAAACCCAGGCCACACACTGATAGTTTATATAGGAAAGGAGATGCTGTGTAGTTTTGAGTGGCTGAATTACCTGCATATTCCTTTGTGTGGCTTCTCTTATTGCAGAAGGAGAAGAGAGACTTGCAAAATGAATAAAGGAGTGACAGAAAGGCAAGAAAGAAATCACCAAGGGCAAAACTGCCCCCACTTCTTTTCCCTAGAAGGCACACTTCCCATCTACACATAATAAACTCCACAGGGAATTTCTTCCTGCTTAGAAAATATATCCCGAAGGGCAAGAGCAAGTAGTCCTTTATTTATTTATTTATGGTTAACAAAGAGCAATATTCTGGTTTTGTGGCCTTGGTTTCAATCCAAGTCCCAGAGCCACTGGAAGCAAGGAGTACAGTTTCATTTTTTTTTTCCCCAGTTTTTATTTCTGGGCCATGCAGGCCAAGTATTTTATTCCTTTTTTTCTTCTCAAGTTTTTCTGTGAGCAGCTGAATTCTCCAGGTTGGAAGGGAAAGTGGAGGGGGAAGGGAGGAGA
>NW_009952974.1:2079174-2111900 GCF_000747805.2 Chaetura pelagica
AGAGGAGGGGGAAGGGAGGAGAGGACATTTACCAGACTGGAGCAATAGGATAGCTGCTGCAGAGGCTGACTCCTGGTGGAAGCAGTGTGTTTAGAGATACTGAAAGAACAGATTATTTTTATTTTGAGGGATGCCTTCTTTAGTTATGAAGTGCAAAACAAAAGCAAAACTTGTCTTGATGTCCTCTGATGAAATGTCTGTGTTTGTAAAGCAGCAATATATCTCAGCTTTGCAATAAACTTGGGAATTACTTTGCACGACTCTGTAGATGTGAAGGGCATAGCACTTGGTCATTTCTACTTCCTTATACAGGCTTTATCTCACAGATTTGGGCTCTGTCCTCTAACCTTTTGTCTGGGAAATCCCACACGGATTTCCCTGGGGTGTTGCCTGCTGAAAACATAGAGGTTGTGGCTTCCTTTTGCTAATAAGGCTTTAGCTGTTATCTACGAAATTTTATTCATAAGGAGTTATCACCATTTTGCAGGTGGGGAAGGATGAGGTGCCTAAAGGTGGAAATGCAGCCCCAGGTGAGTCAAGAACAGGAACAACCCCAGTCTCCAGTCCCTGTCCTAAGTATCTCCTGCTAGTGAGCGCTGAAGTGTCTGCTAAGGGGGGGACTTGCCTTTGATTAAAGCTCTCCTCAAGTATACTCTATTTAACAACTCATATTCCTCTTGTTTCTTGCTTGCTTCCTGATCCTTCAGTTCTTGGAAGGGCTTTACTGTCCTTAGTGTGGTTTCAACTATGTGTCCAAGAGGCTTACTGGATTCTTCACCAGATAAGGGGAAATAAGCTCTTCTGTTTCTAGCTGTAGTTCAGATACTGTTTCCATACACCTCTCATATACAGCCTTGACACTGTTAAGAGTCTGAAAGAGAGGCAGGCAGCTTATTAACTCTCAAAAACTCCAGCAAAATTCATTGGAAGTGAAGCAATGAAGTGTGAACAATATCTATCTTTGTTCCATGTCCAGGGCAATTCATCCTGTGGTGAGGGGCTGTTACAGCAATTCATATTTCTTGGCTGTTCTGTGGTAGAGTTGTCTTGTGTCAGACCAAGTTTGTGAGAGCTTGTTGTTGAGGCAAAACCTGGATGAAAAAAATGAAAGGCCTTATATTAAAGGATGATCTGTGAGTCTCTTACCTTTGGGGAACCTTTTCTGAAGAAGTTAGGGCAATTGAATTCGGTGCTCTCAGCAGCTTTGAGTCCAGGTGAACATGACTTTGGAGTAGCTATTATGGCAAGTTGGTTCTGAGTTTGACTAACCTTGCAAAAACCAATGGATGCATGCTGGAATAAAGACTCTGTGAGAGAAAAGGAGGAGGATCAGGGTTTTGCATAATATCAGGTTATTTTGTTACAGCTGATTGGCATATCTATCATAGTTGATCAGGTATGGGTTTGGTGATCAGGAAGTGAGGTGGATTAGGAACTGGTTGAAAGGAAGGAGTCAGAGAGTTGTAGTCAATGGGGCTGAATCTGGTTGGAGGTGTGTGACTAGTGGAGTCCCACAGGGGTCGGTACTGGGACCGGTGTTGTTCAACATCTTCATCAACGACCTGGATGAGGGTATAGAATGTACCCTCAGCAAGTTTGCTGATGACACTAAGCTGGGAGGAGTGGCTGACACACCAGAAGGCTGTGCTGCCATTCAGAGAGACTTAGATAGGTTGGAGAATTGGGCGGGGAGAAACATGATGAAATTCAACAAGGGGAAGTGCAGAGTTTTACATTTGGGGAAGAACAACACCATGTCCCAGTACAGGTTGGGGGCTGAACTGCTGGAGAGTAGTGTAGGTGAAAGAGACCTGGGGGTCCTGGTAGACAGGAGGATGACCATGAGCCAGCAATGTGCCCTTGTGGCCAAGAAGGCCAATGGCATCCTGGGGTGCATTAGAAAGGGTGTGGTTAGTAGGTCAAGAGAGGTTCTCCTCCCCCTCTATTCTGCATTGGTGAGGCCACATCTGGAGTATTGTGTCCAGTTCTGGGCCCCTCAGTTCAAAAAGGACAGGGAACTGCTCGAAAGAGTCCAGCGCAGAGCTACGAAGATGATTAGGGGAGTGGAACATCTCCCTTATGAGGAAAGGCTGAGGGAGCTGGGTCTCTTTAGCTTGGAGAAAAGGAGACTGAGGGGTGACCTCATCAATGTTTACAAATATGTAAGGGGTGAGTGTCAGGGGGACGGAGTTAGGCTTTTCTCAGTGATGACCAGTGATAGGACAAGGGGTAATGGGTGTAAATTGGAGCATAGGAAGTTCAAGGTGAATATCCGAAAAAATTTTTTTACTGTGAGAGTGACAGAGCACTGGAACAGACTGCCCAGGGAGGTTGTGGAGTCTCCCTCACTGGAGACATTCAAAACCCACCTGGATGAGTTCCTGTGTGATGTACTCTAGGTGACCCTGCTCTGGCAGGGGGGTTGGACTAGATGATCTCTCGAGGTCCCTTCCAGCCCCTAAGATTCTATGATTCTATGATTCTATGATTCTATAAGTTATACATTTGGTCTAATGTTGGAAACAAAGACCAAGGCATGTTGCTATCAGTGGACTGATAGATTTGGAAGAGAAACAGAGAAGGTAATCTGGGGGAACACTGGAGGTGAAAACTTTTTGTAGATGGCAACATTTATCTGTCACCATTAACTGACTTCTGTTCAGGAGAGTGACTTAGTATCTACTTTTTTGCTTTATGGGTGATTTATCTGTATCTAATGTTCAAGAGGCTGTAGATGAGCCCAGCAGTATAAACTTAAAAGTTATAAGTCATACTAGTTTTCTACTTTGACTTCTGATTTTGAGATGTGAATCTTACAAGTTAAGAAGTATCAATTATGAGGAAAGAGGGATTTAAGCTAGGCCAACAGTTAATGGACTGGGGATTAAGTGTGGGTTTATTAAGGATTACTAGAACTATGAAGTTCGTAGAGTCCTTATTGAGCAATCATCTTTGGTTTTCTGCTTTCTGAAATGTTT
This sequence comes from Chaetura pelagica, assembly GCF_000747805.2. Taxonomy (NCBI): domain Eukaryota; kingdom Metazoa; phylum Chordata; class Aves; order Apodiformes; family Apodidae; genus Chaetura; species Chaetura pelagica. Next base: position 2,082,153 of record NW_009952974.1, read on the forward strand.
CGGTAATATTTGGTGTAGATGCTATCTGGTTTCAGTGAGCTATGGTAACCTAGATTTTTCTTTTCTACAGGTTGTACCTTACAATACCTTGAATTAGTGTAGTAAATATGCTTATTTGGCAAAAGATATCATATATACGACACTTCTGTCTAATATATAAGTCCTTTTTAAACGCTAACATTTGTTTTGCTCTGTGCCTTAACATCATTCTAGCACTAATAATACTTTTATTCATGTTACATCTCTTTTTAGCTGGTATGTTTCCTATAATGGATGTCAGGCTTCTAATCTGCAACCCTAGGATCTCCTTGGAGTTCTGTAAAATCATTTGCCATGGACTATGAAACCTCATTGGCTAATTCCTTTAGTACTCTCTGATGGATTTAATCTGGCCTTGCTGATTCAAAACATTAATTCAGTCCAGGTAATTTCTCACTTGCTCTTTACGGTGTTGATGTCTCTTCTCTTATGTTGTTCATCTACTCCCAGCATAATTAATCATTTCACAGAAGAGTTGTTTTGAGTGAACTGAAGCAGAGCAAGTACTTAGAAATTCCACTTTTCCTCCCCTCTAGTGTATTTACTTTCTGATAATTAGAGCTCTTACCTTCCCTTTTATCTTCTCTTTTTCTCTGAAGTAGCTAAATAATTATTTTTTTCATTATCTATTATGAAATTATATTACTACTGAACTTTGCATATCCAATATATTTTTTTTTGTAACTTCTTATCCTCACTTTGCTTACCCTTGCAATAAAATGTTGCAGTTGCAATGAATTCTCATCTCTGTATATTCTAGAACTTCTACCTCCAAAGCAGATTCATTTCTCATGTTTCATTTGTGGAATTTCCTCTTAATGTGAACCATGCTGCTTCAGGGATTTTCATGAAGTTGTGGAAAAAAAGGCAGTGAACAGAATGTAAAGTGGGTATGACTTTGGTATGGATTCAGGACAGCTATGATGGAAAATATGAACAGAAAGAGATGAAGGCTCCAGCATCAATAGACATTTGTGTCTGCTACCAACTTCTCTGAACCTTGATCTGATTTGAATATTTATTTAGCTTTTGACAAACAAGATACCCTCTTTGCTCTTCGGCATATATGGAACTGGTGTGCTGTATCACATAACAACAGCAATGAATTAGCCTTTTTTATTTTCTCAAAAATAATGCGTGCTTTGATAGAATAATGAAAAAAAATATTATTTTAATACCCTTTTACATCTTAGATTTAATCTACAAAAGGAGAGTAAAATGTCAATGAGGACAAAACAGACAAGACAATTTGAAAGTTAAGTGATATTTCTTAACAGCCTCACTATGTTTGGCACTTGAAAACAAAGCTTAACAATCAAGGACACAAAAATTAATATTAAATTCAAGACTGAGAAAAGAATTCTTAAAAATACAAAAAGTCCTGATTATTGAGGATCATTTTAATTTTGCAGCCTAATTCAAATCAAGCTGCTGTGCACAGCCATTTATTAATTGAGAAACCAATATTTCCAAGTGCCTTTGAATCAATAGATTTACCTATAGAATACATTAGTACTTATTAGTTCAACCAATAGGACACAAATCAGCCTTGTGGCTGAAACACGAAACACAGGTATGAATATATTTGCTATGAGTTGTTCCTTATGTATATCACTCTGATTCTAAACACAAACCAAAGTGAAAAAAATTGAAAAATTGGATAATAAAAGGTTAAAAATTACAATATACTATTTACTTTCAAATCCCATTAAGATTATCAATTCTCCTTAATTAATGATGGGAAAACCCACCTGGATGAGTTCCTGTGTGATGTACTCTAGGTGACCCTGCTCTGGCAGGGGGGTTGGACTAGATGATCTCTCGAGGTCCCTTCCAGCCCCTAAGATTCTATGATTCTATGATATCTATCATGACCCAGCTTTATTGACTAGTGCGGTTGATTCTGAGAAATCCTCGCAAAGAAGAAGGAGATGAGCATCTCCAGAAGGGTCTTCCCACAGGGGGCAAGAGCCAACCTTTGGGAGTGCTGCTGTCATACCATGTTCCTCACTGCCTAGCCTAGCCCAGCTTTCAGGTAAATAAAGTAGGGTGAGATGAAGCTCTGCCTGTGTTCCAATCATATGTTTTATATTTGGTGGAGCATATAAAAATAGGTCTTTTTTTCATCTTTCAATCTGTAAATAGTGGAGTTAGATCCTTAGCCAGCATAAATAAGCTAAACTTAAGTGCTGAAGGGTTGATTTTGATGGAGTAACTTCTGCTTTCGTCCAGTTCAAGCAGTGTGGGATGCACAGACTAATTCTCTTTCTGAGGAGCTTTATGTATATTCAGTCTCAGCAGGGGCCATTTTCCTTCCCTTTAGGAAGACTCTGAAGAGGATGAACATGTAACAGCCTTGAATCACTCAGTCTGTCTACTATATGTATGTGCCACTGAGACATGTTGTCAGTGTTGACTGTCCCTGAAAGGTGGAATCTGGGCTGGTTGCTGGCAGTTCCTGTCATTAGAGGCACTGGAGCAAAAATGCTAATGTTGAACTAAAAGGGAAGGTTTTAAATTGTAAGCAAACACAGAAGATCCATCACGTGTTTTCACAGATGATAAAAGGCTGACAGTGGCAGTCTGCTTATCAAATAACTAGATTTATTGAAATAGCCTGTGCTCTCATTAAATAGTTTGCTTTTTATGTTTCAATTTTATTTCCTCTTATTGAAGGTGTCTGGATTTTTTTCAAACCTACTATGACTGCCCTGGAAAACCAGCTAATTTAGATAATTCATCCTGTTAATGCTTAAAAGAAGCATGGACTGCAGCATTCTCTTCTCACTGAAGTAGTGGGACCTCAGCACAAAGCCAGTCCTTGTCATGAGATCTGAGCTTCCTGGAAAATAAATTATAAAATCAATCTAATAATTAGAAGTTTGTTCCTTGCAAGATGATAGTGCTGGTGGAAGTGTGGCTACAATTTCATTTAGCGTGAGCCTAGCACCGTCAGCTACACACAGAAAATGGGGTAGGACGGATCATTTTTAATCACTAGAGAAAAATAAAATGCAGAAACAAAAATGTTCGTAGCATGATATGACATTGCTGTGCTGAAGGGACTGTTCCTTTCATGGCTTAGCAAGGTACTGCATTTTGTGTTTTTGTTCCCAGGGGAACAAGCTGCTGCTTTCCTCATTTGCTGAAAAAGTTTGTAAGATGAGAAGTGAAATCTTAATAATTGAAAATGCAAGTTGCAGTAATGCCATTTGCATAAGGGTGTTTCTTGACCTGTGGAGGATATTCATTCTTTGTTGGAGAAAAGATCAGCAGAGGAACTGTGGGAGCCTGATGGATCTAAAAGGCTACCTGGCAATAAACATGTTTCTCAAATGAATCTTAATGTCGTTCCCAAGACTGGAGTTCTCTATTTTTAGCCTGCCATTTTTCCAGGAGGACCTGAGATACTATCAAGAGAATCAATTTCCCCCAGCACTGGGTGTGGTAGCAGTAAGTAGACATGAGTGTGGCTAGAGGGATTTTTCACAAAGAATAGGAACACACTCTTCCTCCTGCAGAATTTGCTTTGTGAAGTTTAACAGTCACAGTGACCTTCACTAGGAAAGTCCTTCTCCAAAGACATTTTCACAGGGAACTGTGTGGTGTTCACCCACCTGTTGCAGCAGGGGTTAAGACTGAGTTGACTCTGCTGAGATTTTAACCTATAGTTTCAGGATTGTGGTGGGTTTTTTTCTTTGGGCTATTGGGAGTTTTGTTTGTTAAGCCAGACGCTTATGCTGCAGATCCATCCTTCCATGCTGTTTGGAATGTTAGCGGTACCAAAACATTACTCATAAAGTGCACATGCTGTTACAATTCCTCAGTTTAACTCTTAGCATATTTATAGGCCTAATTTCCATTTTTTGTGGCCTTATTAATGGAACAGCAATAATAAATTGAAATGTTAATGGGGGATCATTTCACCAACAGCAGAAGGTACTAACGAACTTGATAACACAGTTGAAAGGAAAATAACTTTTTAGTAGTGTAATTTCTTTAACCGTAGCCCTTGATTCTCTCCTTCCAAACATATGTGAGTGGGGCAGTTTTGAAATTATGACTGTCATTTCATGTGGACATTTTAAAAATCAGGTTCTTGGATGTCTTGCATGGGAGATGCAAATTTACTAGTGGGGGCAGCCAATCTGGAAGCTCAAGCATGAGCAGACTTTGCTGTAGTTGTGGTGGTAATTGCAGAAACCCAGAAAGAACCTTTTGTCTGTGCGGGTTAATTACCTCCATTAATGCAGCAGCGTGAAAAAGTTGTCATTCTTGTGTGAAGTGGGCCACTCACATCCTGTTGTGAGGTACTTGGAGATAGCCTCGAAGGACAGCCTCACACAGGACTTAAATTCCCCAACAGACAAGGGAATTTCTACCTCATGGTCACAGATTTGTGGAAGGACACTAAGAATTTGCCTGAGGGCACTGCGTCTCACTTTTCCCACTGGTAAAGTGGAGGGGTTTCAGTTAATGGAACACAGCAGGATTTTGAGGCTTGGTCAGTTAATGTATGTGGAGAGTCAGTATCTTCTGAGGGAGAGGTGATACACTGTGGGGCAATCCTCAGCTTGAATTAGAGTATCAGACACTGTCCAGGACCTTTCCCGGTGCTATACCTTGTTGAAGACCTCTGTGCTGAAGTTAGTTACAACTGTAAGGACATTTCTATATGCATGCTTGGAAGCTGAAGCCTGAAATTTGAAAAAAAAATGCAGTAAATTTTCATTCTGACCCCTGGTACAGACCACCTGTTTGAGTCTTTTGCTGCTTATTTCTAGAAAGTCTGTTCCCAATGAGTTTTCATCTCTCTGAGCATATGCTGTAATGCTTTTTCAAGTTTGCTTACACACAGATATAATAGAAGTATTGAAATAGATTGCCCACCCCTCTTTCTTTCTTTTTGTTAAACAGTAAGTTTAAAGATACTAGAGTGGGTCAAGAATTACATGTTTGAACTGAGTATTTTCTGCAAGACAACAGAGATTGGCATTTTAATGTGCCATTTAAGCCGGTAATTTCATGATCAGGAGACTACTGACCTAGAAATTTAACTCAGTCTTGTGAATACAAGTATGTGCAATTTGTTTTAGAAAATAGAAAAAAAGGTTATTTTCAAGTGGGATGTGATTGGGTAGACATGGTGTTTCATAAGATGGTTTAGTGATTAGGGGTTGTAGGGTGGATGGTTGGACTTGATGATCTTGAATGTCTTTTCCACCCTTGGTGATTCTATGATTCAATGATTCTAATTCTTTCTTCTTTTGTAGGGCTCGCAACAGTGTCATTAATTTGAAAATTACTTCTGTGTGGTATTGTTGTCTTGCTTCTGTGCAGGCAGACTGCATGAGCCCACTGGGCTAAGCATGGGATGAGCAAGTACATATGGAAGTAAACAGATAAATGCCAATGCAGGGGCATTTTAAACAGGCAAACCTCACTCGTTTTCTGTCTCACTGCAACCAATTGCTAAGAGCCTTAGGCAAGTAAAGATATTTTCAACAGCCAGTACTACCAACACTGCCTGGCACTGGCAAAGCAAACTTAATCTGCTGTGGCTGAAATAACACTTCAACATGTAGAGAGGAGGACAGTTGCTTTGAGTAATATGACATGGATATGGATGTGGATATAACTCAAATATGTGGCATGGGGTTATGTGTTGAATAAGGTGCTTGAATAGACAAGTGACCTTAAAAATCTTATATCATTTTGCTATGTTCTCATCTTTTAAACTTCTTACTCTTTAGCTTTAATTCAGTTGTATCTAATTTTCCCCATTTTTAAAAGTGTTTTGTAATGTTCAGTGAGTGTAGATTTGGTTTGGAGATGGAGGTGGAGCACAGCTGGTGGAGTAGAGGAGCAGGGAGGGAGCAGATCTTTTTAAAGCAGCTCAACTTGTAGCCAAAAAAGATACTGCATTTATAATGTTCCCATTCTTCTCAATACTTAACAAGAAAAATGATTGTGTGTGTGTGACGTGAATATTCAGCACAGAGCTTTGGTAGCTGACCGCTCTCTTTTCACAGCCATCCAACCGCACACACATTCCTACGGGATTACCTCACTGCCAGTGCTCCTCAAAGTGTGGGATACACTGAAGCCGACCAACTGCAAAGCTCCTTTCTGCTCACTGCGGTGCTGATTTTAGTCAATGACCTTTAAAACCACAAACCTAACCCTACATCTACCCCCAAAAAGATTTTTCGTTTGTTAGCTAAATGGGAGAGAGACTAGAAGTGGAAATAGAGAAGTGTTCATAGGTTACGTATAGAAATTCCTCTCCAAGCTTTCCACTCTTCTTTGGCTCTAAAAACTCAATAACTTTCCAGCCAGAGAATGTTTGTCCTTTCTTTCTCTCTCTCTTTTTTTTTGTGTTCTTCCCTTGCTTTGCATATTCTGACAACACTGTTTACTTCAGCCTTCAGCTCCCGCTGCTTTGTGTGCTTTCTCCCCATTTCACAATTGCACAAATAAATCACTGAGGAAAATTTGCATTTGATGGGAATTTTTAGGTGATATTAAGTTTTATGGGTGGAATATAATGTATGTGAGTTGGCTTAATTATACTGAATTTTCATTTGTGACATGGAGGTCTTTATCCATACAAGGCTATTTTTACCTTTCATGTTTTTTGCTGTTAAACATTTCAGTGAATTTGAAAACCTGAGGATTACAGGTCTCAGAAATTATTGTGGTTTTTTGTATCAAAATATCTGCTTATGCCAAGCAGAGCAAATCAGGATCATCACAGAGCTGAACAGTTAATTTATGCCAGGAATTTCTGAACACCAGGCGGTCAGAGTCCAAGGCCCATATGTGTTTTAGCACCCTCTAGTTGCTCCACTGGTAACTTGTCTCACTCTAGAGAGGTGAAATCTGGCAAAAGAATTTAGATCAAGTGAAAGTTGATTAAAAGTATGTCCAGAGTTCCTGTGTGCTAATGTACTATCTACATAGGTTGAAAGTGGCTTCTTTCCTCCTCCCAAACAGTGGTGCATGCCCCAGAGCCCTGCCGGGTTTGGCTTTGGTGAGTGCAGGGTTTCTTTTGTTGGTTCCTGTCCTCCCGCCATGACAAAGCTTGCAGTTGGGCTGCAGCTGGCCACTGGGATTGCTGGGGCCAGTGTGGGCCATGTCCACTTATTACCTGTTCTGCTACCCAGGCTGAGATCGTAAAGCTCACAGAGCAGCAGGTAGCCCCTGGAAAATTAATCTCATCAGCTGCTGCGGCTTTGTTTCAGGGAGGTGGGGAACCAGCCTCCCAATTTCCATTTTCGCCCTAATCTTAAATATCTGAACTGAAGGAAGGGACAGAAGTGCCATTGGCCTGTTGTATTTCTCCCTCCACGAGCATCAGGAAAGGTTGTGAGCCTCCTTCAGGATCCCCAGATCTGACCTTCTGGAGGGCAGGTATTTGGGAGGGCTCAGTAGGAGTTCTGATTTTTTGACTGTTTTCTTCGGAACAAGAATGGTAAATTAAAGCTTGAGATTGTCATACTGATTAATACTAATAATGCTGGTGCTGCTCCACAAAGTGCATGAGGTGCTAATGAAGGTGCTGGTTTCAATTTATTTGGTTTTTAGGCCAAAGATTTCCGCACTTGCACTATCTCCTTTCCCTTCACTGCTGTTTTCCATGCAAAGGGCCTGCATTCCCCTGAGACTGATAGCACATCTGCTCCTCTGTGAAGACAAAGATAAACTGGTTCATGGTGTGTTGTTATTTCACTTGCTCTTCAGCATAAGAACAAGCTGTAAGAATGCATTTAAGATGTTAATGAAATTAATGAAAGCCAGATCTCAGAAACAGCTGAGATTGTTGACTGTCTCAGGCAGATTTGTACTTCATTTTAATTACAGATGAGCCAGAACCAAAACCCTGATTAGAATTGCTCCAGATTTTGGATCCATATCTCCCAGCTTTGCAGTTTGGATCAGTTTCCAGTGTTTAATTCTCTTCTCATTTTATTTTTCCTTTTGGTTTTACTCCAGGTGATTTAATGCTTTCATTTTGTCTCTGTGAAAGACTGGCCTCAGCAGCAGACATGAGACCTGCTGCCACAAGTCCCACTGGGGCTGCAGAGGTGTAATGTGGTAGCAGGATGTGCTGATAGATGCTGAGGGAGTGTGTACTAGACTTGGGGTTGACAAGCACTTCTGTGCCATCTAAGCAGGCAGGTGACTGCCCCTACTGGCATTCTGGCAGCTCAGTAAAATACAGCCCCTGGGGAAGTCCTTTGGTTATTTGGCAAATGTCTTTTTCTCTGGCCTGAAACAGACACAAATGTTGACCAGTCCACCAGCTGCAAATCTGATTGATGGTTTGTTACTGTGCCTTTGCTTGTACCACCACAAGACCCCATCAGTGGTGTGGTGTTCTCAGTTAACACATGTATCAATGCCATCACAGAATTTATAATTTGATTAAGAAGAAATGCATCTTGGAGACAGTGTATTAATAATGAATACATTCCTTTTTATGTTTCCTGGATATAAGGAGACCTCACGTCTCTCCCTGGGGAGAGAGAGTGTTCTGAACAGTCCACTTAGAAACGTCAGAGGCAGCAAGCACGCCAAAAAGGCTGGCATATTATCTTTGTTCTTTCATTGCTATACTCAAATCCTAGGAATAACGTTACTTTGGGCCATAGGTATTGTGCTGTGCATTTTTAGGGTAGGTTGAGAAAATAACTTGATCATAATGGCTTTAAAAACAGTGCTAAAATAAAGAGAGGAAAAAAATATGTTACATTAAATGCTACAGTGCTTCATTTACACAATATAATATAAAGTAAATTTTGTGATTCAAGTAATGATTTCTGGTTATTAAACTAGGCTTTAAAGACTTTATAAATGAAAGGCTTTTAATAAGTGATGAACATAGATGATATTGCGCTTGAAAATAGAATAAGTTTAACACATTTGTTCCCATCCCACTCACTTCCCTGCTACTTTACGTGGTTCCTGGATCACTATCACAAAAATGTGCCAGTGAGACATAGTTTAGCTGGGAAACTACATGGGAGAGCACCACCTGCCATGGCTGCCAGAGCCTGGAGAACATGACATTCTGGGAAGAGGCTGTAACACCATTGATTTCCACTGATCAGAGCAGGGGTTATGGGGCAGCTAAAGGCAGTGGGACTCTGCTACTGGAGCCAAATTCACTGCTGGATGGTTTCCATCTGCATGTGTAAGATATCTCTCCTATGCCCATCATTGAAAGATTAAGCAGAGAGCTCATTGAGACATGAAAGTTGCTCTCCTTGGATAGCCATTCCATTAGGAAATTGGCAGATGGTGATGCCAGCAGGCATTGGGGCTGGTGGGCAGAGATGGGAGGTGCTTCACTGGTGTCTGGTTCAGAGAAAATTGACATCAGTTGGTGCCTTTTCACTGACTTGAAAGATCTGACCTGGGCAGTGTGCAGTGAGAAACTTTGACAATAATTTATCTGCTCCTTTATATTTTTGAGGATTAATTCTAATTGTCTTTAGATTGGGACTGGCTGATTTGGAGGGGAGGTGGCTGAGGGAGAGGCAGGGCACTGCACAGAGCCATGCTGCCAAGCCCAGCAGCAGATGGTAGAGGCTTCCTTGTCTCAACTGATTCTGGTGTCAAGGAAACTGTTCTAGTGCAGGAACTGCCTTTCGGTTCGATATCTGAAACTCATGAAAAACTTTCTGTTACAAGGGTGAGCAGATGGGACAGCCCTACCCAACTGCAGTTTTGGGTAACTTAATTTTACCTGCTCAACTTCCCTCCTCATTTCCGTGGAATATTCTGCTTTATTTTACCTAAAATATTAAAGACTGATGATGTTTACAACTTAGAAGGGAGCAGGGATAAAATTAGGCTTTCTAGAGAGGAGCCTTTTTCCCTCAGTGGGGGAGGGCCAGGTTAGTGGCCACTTAGCTAACCTGGACATCTATAAAACCATGGGCCCTCATGGGATGTATCCATGAGTTCTGAGAGAGCTGGCAGGTGTTACTGCTAGGCCATCTCCATCATCTTTGGGAGGTCATGGAGAACAGGAGATGTGGCTGAGGACTGGATGACACCTAACGTCACTCCAGTTTTCAAAAAGGGCAAAAAGGATGACCCATGGAACTACAGGCCAGTTAGTCTCACCTCTGTCCCTGGTAAGGTGTTGGAAAAAATTGTTCTGGATGTCATCACAAGCCAAGTCAAAGCAAAGAATGTCACTGGGAGAAGTCAGCATGGATTCACCAAAGAGAAATCATGCTTGACCAATCTGATTTTCTTCTATGACATCATAACTGGCTGGCTAGATGAGGAGAGAGCAGCAGATATCTACCTTGACTTCAGCAAGGCTTTTGACACTGTCGCCTCTAACATCCTCATTAGGAAACTCAGGAAGTGTGAGCTAGACAAGTGGACAGTGAGGTGGATTGAGAACTGGCTGTGTGATAGAACTCAGAGGGTGGTAATCAATGGAGCAGGGTCAAATGGGAGACCTGTAACTAGTGGTGTCCCCCAGGGGTCAATACTCGGTCTGGTCTTGTTCAACATATTCATCAATGACCTGGACGAGGGGATAGAGTGTGTGGTCTCAGCAAGTTTGCTGATGGTACCAAATTGGGAGAGGTTGCGGAAACTCCAGAGAGCTGTGCTGCCATGCAGTGTGACCTGAGAGAGCTGGGACTCGTTAGCCTGGAGAAGAGAAGGATGAGGGGAGACCTTATTAATGCCTACACGTATCTAAAGCGTGGGTTCAGGGAGGATGGAACCAGACCCTTTTCAGTAGTTCCCAGTTACAGGACGAGAGGCAACAGGCACAAGCTGGAATATAGGAAGTTCCACTTAAATATGAGAAGGAACTTCTTTATTAGGAGGGTGAGAACACTGGAACATGCTGCCCAAGGGGGTTGTGGAGTCTCTTCTGAAGATATTCAAGACCTGCCTGGATGCAGTCCTGGGTCATGTGCTCTAGGGGATCCTGCTTTAGTGGGGGAATTATACTAGATGCTCTCTAGAGGTCCCTTCCAGCTCTGACAATTCTGTGATTATGTGATAGAAATAGATGGATTTCAGTGATGGGTGAGTTGGTTCTTGTGTGGAAATTGTAATCAAGACACTTTTAAGCATCTTTGGCATCAAAGGCATGATATAAATGTAAAATATTATTTTGTGGCATGCAGCTGCTCTAATCTGAAATACACATTATGTCTCGGTAATATAGACAGTGCTTAAGACTGTTAAATTAAACTATTAAAGCCTATAGAAAAAAACAGAGATGACAGAGTGCAAATTAAATCTGAATTACCATTAAATTGCTGTGCCAGTAGTTTTCAAACACATTCATAGTGACCTGGAAGAGAGCAGGGGGAGTGGAATGACATTCACACCTCTTAATTGGAGTCATTATCTGTATTTTGTTATCATGCTGCCCACAACAAGGGCATCTCTGTTGGTCACATGGGTAGGGCAGATGGATGCCTGTACACCACAAGGGATGCATAGGGATATAGTGAATGTCCTGCCATCTTTCTGATTTAAAGCCAGGGCATGGCCAGACACTGTTAGATAGATAGTTTTTGAAGATGATAAATGACTGAAGGCTCTTTTCTGTGCAGGGTGACTGGGGCAGAAATGGGGAACACAGGGGATGGCTGGGTTGTGCTAGTAAGAAATGTCAGTGTCCGAGGGACATACAGGTCTTTCCTCCCCTCCTCTGTCCCTGGCTAACAGCCCAAGCTCAGTGGGGGCCTTGCTGGACCAGGGGCTTGTAATAATTCCAGCTCTGGGCCTTCATGGAATATCAGGTGGAGAAGGAGGTCATCTAAATGATCTGCTTGCTAAAACATGAGCACAACTGGCAGTTCTTTCTCATGTGCTTTGGCCAGTTCATTTATATCCAGTTGCAAGTGATGAAATTTTCAGAGCTTCCTTTGGAAGTTTATCCTTGCCCCGTTCTCTAATAAACACTCCACAGGGCATTTTAAAATTAGGATTTCACCTTTGTTTTCCTCATTTCATAACTCATGATGGTATCTTCATGTACCTCTAAAAAATCCCTTTCCATTCTTAATCCTTGCAAGTGCTTGCAGGCAAGTGGGTATCTGTTTATTGTGACTCAACCTCATGCCAATCCATCAGTTTGCCTCTTGGAGCACTTTATGACAGCAGAAAGTGATTAATTTTCAAAGCAGACACAACCTTTAATCTGCAGAAAAGGAAACAAACTTTCCCCCACTCCTTTGCTGATTGAATCTGGAAATGAATGAATGATACCCGACTCAAATGTGTTTCTAAAATAGTTTTCATTAAATATAATTGGTCAGTGCTGATCATCAAAAGTGGCTTGAAGATGGGCCTATCTATGTATATGGTACTAAAGTCAGAATGAGCTCAGTGATCGATATTCGTCCAACATCTTAATCTGCTCAACAGTATTAAATGGATTTTCCCAACGTCCCCACAGAGTGGAGAAATAATGTAACTCTTAGGCAGGAATATTAAAGCAGAGAGGATAAATGTGATATCCAAAGCAATGGCGAGCAGCTCCTGACTTGTATCTTTATACCTGTCATCCTGCTGTTTGTCATTATCAACCAATGCAGTTACAGCTGGGGAAAACTCCCAAGGACAGCCAAGAAAATCCATGGCTTGGCAAAATTGGCTGAAACATCTGAGTGTGGTTTCCCCTATATGTGCTTTTGCAGTCCCAGATCTTTCAGCTGCTTGTTGCTAGTGGATAAATCAAGACTAAACTCAAGTGCAGGCACAGCCTTAGTTCTTAATATAGTTTATTTGTTTTCTGGGTGGTTTATTAGTTGCTGGGCTCCTGCGCAAATGATGGGAACACAGATCCCTGTCCTTAAGTCCTTCCTTTGCTATCCTGCTAAAATACATTTTATGTTTCCAGCATGGGACTGAACCTTGGTCCATGAGAAGCTAAACTCAAGTATGCAAGTCATTTTACATACTGCTGCACTGTAAAAATCATAGTAATTTTATATACATATACAGTTAGCTCAATAATGGCTAGAGATACATGTTCCTCCCTAGACTTACTGTAGGAAATCTTTTCAATTTCCCCACTGCCTGAGAGGGTAACTAACGGTGTATTTAATTTTTTTATTTAAGGCCAAGCCTGTTACGGGACATTTGTCAGTGGCTATGACTTCTGAAGGGATTTGAATGAATGACCAAGAAGAATCTGAATCATCCAGTCATGCAAATTAAACTATTTCAATAATATGAAGGCTACTTCTCCTGATCCATAGTAATTGATGAGGCTCATTATATGTTAATATCACTCTTTTTTTTTTAATCTTACATGTAATTTTCTACAGTGTTTCAATGTGAAGGTATAATTAAGATTCAGATGGCAATTTCATTCTAGACTGCTGTCTATAGTGCTTAAATAAAAATTAGCACTTGGGATGCTATTTCCTCTAGAGGCAGAAAAAAATATTCTTTTTGATACTTCAGATATAAATCCATTCAGCCACTGCTGAGTTTTCTAATTGTGAAAAAAATGCAAAGTACTACCTCTTCCTGGCAAGCATTTCTTCTCTTTCCCCTCTGTGCTGTGGTGTCCCTGTAGAAGGTCTTGTGTTCAGTACAGCAGCAAGGGCTCAGCTCCTAAGTGCACAAAACCTCTAACTTTCATGTCAGCTGTGACCAGTGACCAGTTTATCCAGCTATATGTTAACGTTAATTATCAGTGTGCAATGGCACTGGTGGGTACAGCAGCCAGCTGGTCCACGATCTGCAGGACCAAGCTGTTGGTATGAACATCTTTGTGTGAACCTCCATGAAATTTCACTGAAATTTTACTATACACATTAAGAGTTCATGTGGGGCTTAAAGTGGGCAAAAAGCCTTAGCAGTGTGAGCAGGAAAGGCAGGTGTGTGTCTGTGTGCTTGTGTGTGTCATCGCTTTGTGATGATGCTCTTCTTGATGGCCAGGCTCTGGCTGTATGTGGGATGTGATGACTGCCTACCAGTTGACTATGCACATGAGCTTCTGCTGAGGGTGCAGCTCACTCTAACAGAAGCACTTTGGTACCTACTGTACGAAAAGAGCAAACCAAAATGTTTCTGCAGTACCATGTTAGGAAAGACAAATGTGGGTGTACATGAAAACATCCAGACGAGCCTGCTGACATGGGCAGGGAGGGAGGGAGAGAGGAGTCTCTGTGCTTTTGTAAAGCAAGCAAAGTAGTCACCATGCAAGTGGCAATTGCTGAAGTGGATGGCAAAATCTCATAATTTTTTTTAGCAGCCATGTTTTTGGAAGCAATTGTGTTGTTACTCTTTTGTTTAGGCTGACATCAGGTGCTTTATGAACCTTGTTTCAGAGGTTTTCTTTTGCTGGCTGCTTGAAAAGAGTGGGGCCATGTGTCCAGAGCACAAACCTTGTGCCAGTGTGAGCTGCCTGGCAGCAGTGTTGCTTGGCAGGGCAGACCGGGTCATTCCTCTGCTTGAATCAAAGACAATTAGAGTAATGGAGCATCTGCCCTATGAGGAAAGGCTGAGGGAGCTGGGTCTATTTAGCCTGGAGAAGAGGAAGCTGAAGTGAGGATCTCATAAACTTACAAATATTTAAGGGGTGGGTGTAAGAAGGATGGGATCCAGTCTTTTTTCTGCAGTATCTAATGACAGGACAAGGGGCAATGGGCACAAGCTGGAGCACAGGATTTTCAAGGTAAACATAAAGAAAATGTTCTTTACTGTGAGTACTGCAGTGGGGAGCACTGTGCAAAATCATTGAGTGGCTTCCTGACTCAGTTTCCCCCCTTGTAAACTGAAGGAGATCTTTCTCAAAGATGCTGTAAAAATGATTATGTTACAGCAATACTGTGGTGTGAGGTCCACATGAGTCCTTTGGAGAGAGAGCTTTCAGTCTAACAGCTGCTTTAAAGTGGTAAAAAGAAATGCAAGGGTGTGGCTTTGCTTTGCACCATATGGAAAAGCAGAATGTGTCTTTCAAAAAAGGA
Organism: Chaetura pelagica; assembly: GCF_000747805.2. NCBI lineage: Eukaryota > Metazoa > Chordata > Aves > Apodiformes > Apodidae > Chaetura > Chaetura pelagica. The sequence goes on from NW_009952974.1 coordinate 2,097,164, forward strand.
ATTCATGACAGCATTGTCATGCTGAAGAACTGCAAAAGGTGTGGGTCCTATTCTCCCCTGGTGTAACTGCAGCTCCTGCTCCTGGCTCACCCAATAGCAGGAGTTTGGGGTTGCCCATCCGTGCTGGTAGCTGCTGTGGGAGTGTGCTGTCTCTGTGCCATGTGTTGTCCATAATGTGAGGTTTGGAACCAAGCCTGTTTTTAATAAATTGTACCTTTTCCTCAACTGCTTCCTGTCTAAATGCTGTGTACTAACCCAAAAATGAGCAACCGTCAGAGCAGCTGTCAGTGGATTTTTGTATGTTCTCAGCAAAGACCCCCTGAGGAATTTCCTTATTAAACAGCCGAGCCATCGAAAGCGCCTTTTGCTGCCAAAAAGGGCAAAAAGCACAGAGAACCGAATGAATCTGTTGCAGTTTAACGAGCCTGGGCCTTGGAAGGAGATCTCCCCTGGCTGGTGCCTGCTGCTGAGAGAGTCAAAATATATTCTAGTGTCCTGAGTATAAAGCCCTTTATCATCTTTGCCTTGACCCTTTCAGGGTATACTGGTACTTTTGACATGTTGCTGATGGACACTGTCACCCCTGGAGCTGAGCTGGGCTGAAGGGTGTTTGCAGGGCATCACGTGCAGTGAAGTCTTGGCTACCCGTGGACAAACTGTGATCTGGGAGGCTGGGGAGTGTTGTTTCAGACCTTCAGTGTGTATCTGTACCTTTTGGTGTTTGAGTAGCCTGGAAAAAGAGATGGACCAAGTGGGCATGTGGTGGAAATCCATCAGACAGGAGGGTGCCTAGAAGCAGGCAAGGAAGAGGGAAAAGGAAGGATGTGGCTTCATTTATCTGGAAGTCACTGTTTTGCTTAGTGTGTGATGTTATGGCTAATTCTAAAGAAACATTGATTCGATAATTGCTGTTGAAGGGAAATATGTGAGAAGATCAGGACCAGAGGTGATAGTGGAGGAATTGGCCTAGAAAAGCATTGGGACAAGGCTTCGTAGAAACAGTAGAAAGGCAGAAACTGCATTTTTGTAAAGAAGGAAGCAAAACGATCTGATCTGAAATAGAGGGTGATGTTCAAAAGAATACTGTGTCTGAGAGGCAGGTGAATTGATCACATGAATTAAGTCTATTCATTTCACTGGTAGCACAGAAATCTGCTGTGTGCTTTTATTATCAACCTGGTTTTGGCCATTTTTCTTCTGAGTCACTGCCAGAGGGTGTCCTTTCATGCTGCCCTCCTGTACAGAATTCAGGAACAGGGCCTTTTTCCAGGTCTAAGTCTTTCCGTTATCTTATTTCTTTCCTAAGGGAGCAAAATTGATTCCCAATAAAGCAGCTGGCTGATTTTTAAGATTCTAGCACATGTCTATTTGTTTGATCTTTTGGTTTTCCTTTTAACAGGTTGCTCGCTCTGTCCCGCCTCTAAATGACTGTCACCCTGTCTGTGGTCACGGACTGCAGCTCCGTGTCTGGGCTACTGCCTGCTGCACTCCTTCTCCAGCAACGCCCACTACATTGTCAGATATGAAAGCTAATGAAACATATTGTTTCTCCTTTTTCTTCTGTGGTTTGATTTATATTCATTTTGTCCCTGTATGTCAGGAGTGGATGAGTAGAAAGGAAGGGGGACTCATAGACCCTGAGTGCACTCTTCTTTGCTCTCCTTATTCCATGGAGTAGCACTTTTAATCACTTTTTTCACTCCATTGCATTTTCTTCATGCTTGATTTTTTCCTCCCATCACAGCCTTGTTATCCTTGTTGCCTCACCTCCTTCTTTTGGCACTGAGATCCTCAGCTTTGAGAGCTTTCCTATTTTAGTGAATATGTTTGGCAGTAATAAACACCAGAGCGTGGTCCAGGCCAACAGTGCAATACATATCTTGATATTTCTTATTTATTTCTGATTAATGTTCATACACTCAAGCCAGCCAGTTTCCAAGTTAGAACATTTTTTTCGCCTCTGTCTCTGACCACTGCAAACTCTTCCTTTTATGTAGAGGAGAAAATGTGTTTTCTTCCTGCTTTTTAGAGGGATGTGGTAGTAGTAAGGAGGCTGGGTTAGGAAACTGGCTGGGAACTTTGCAGATTGTACACAAGGTCGAATAGGACAGATTCTATTCCCCAGAGTTACTTTGGTTGTACAGCACTAGTCATTTGTTTGTGAATGATGCAAGTACTGTGCAGAAGAAAACACAAGGATAGCTGTGTTTAGTATCTAACATGATTTTTTAGTACTTTTCTGAAGATAACTTTTATTCAGCAGAAAGCCAGTAATTTGACACACTGTATCCTACTTGTGGGTAGTACAATGCTATAGGATTCTAGAAGGCTACTGACAGAGCAATTAAAGGTGCATATTTTAAGCAGTTCTTTCAAGAGATGCTTACAACTCTTGTGATTTGTTAGAACAGCAATTGCCATGCCAGATGAAACTGGCAATCATTCTTTTCCGATGTGCTGCCAGTGACAGTATGATGTTGGATGCTTTAGGGAAAATGCAAGAAACTACAATGTGCCATGAAGGAGCTTCCTCTGACTCACACCCATCAGAGCTGGCTGGTGCCCTGAAGCATGTTGGTATAACATAGAAAGTGATTTTTGGCTCATGACTGACGTTAGAAGTGAGTTATCAATGCTACAAAGTAGAGCAGTGATGGAAGCAAAGGTAGCTGGGCAGTATGGCCTGGCCAAGTGTGGAACCAGCAAGGTCAGGGAAAATTGCAATAGTGCAGTGGAAATTTCAAATGTCATAAATTTATCACTTGCAATCTGTAAAGTGTGGTCCTTTAATTGGATAAATTAAGTTAATAATTTATGCAAGTCCATAGGCAAACATTACAATAATATGTGCCTTAATTTGCTAAGAATTAAAATAAGCTTTGTTAATTAGTTCCTATGGTCTATCATGAAGCAGCAAAGACTTCTGAGCCTCTGAATTACCATAGAACTTGAAGGAAAATTAGGTGTGTTTTTTTCTTCATTACTCAACTAACCTAATTCCACTTTCACTTTTAACTGCTTTTATATGTTTGACTGGCTGGAGTTTTGCTCTTCTTTCCCCATGTATTTGAGCCAGCAGAGCAATCACTCAGTTTTGATCTAATAATGATGTGGGAGATGGTGGCCACTTGACTTCCTGTAATTTCTTGACCCACCACCCATTGAACAGAGATGTAAGACAGAATTGATACAGATGACTCGGCTATAAGATCTCAGTATATAGGATGTCAGCACCAGCCTGAATATCCTGCTTGGAGAGCATCAGATGTGAGCATTGCCAACCCTGACATCACCTGCCTGGGGAGGCTGCACCAGTTATCCTGACCAGTGGTTCCCTGGAACAAAGAGAGATTAAATATCCAGAAGTATTTTACTCAGCTGTGTAAAACACTATTTAAAAGAACTTTCAAGTAAGTTATATGTATTACCTGCTTTCTGTCTGTGTCATGACAGGACTCCAGGCATTGCTGGCTGGTTTTGTAGTTGTGGGAGATACCAATATGTGGCGAGGCTCCACTCCTGCCTTTTGAAGAGGGCATTTGCTGGAGAAAGGCCTGCACAAGCTGCAGAACTGAATTTGTGGACAAATCCATTTTCATCCAGCATTATCAGCAGGATGAAAATGGGTAGGACTGCAAATTGTGAAGTACATTGGCCTGTGGTGTAGAGGCCAATTTCCTACTGCTGCCCTCAGGGACACAGCAGATGTTTCTGCCCAAACAGACCCTCAGGCACCATGATTCCACCTCTTGCTCTCCTCAGAAAGCAATCAACTTGACTTTCGGGTTTTGGATCCTTCTCTCCTGTATTTCAAAGCTTCAGCACATCTCCTCTTTTTGGATACAAAATACTCCACTGCAGAAAAACTCTGTTAACACAGCAACATTGCTTGTTGCTCTCTGCATTGAATTCTTCTTCTGCTTTTCTAGGAAGTTTGCGATTTAGGAGACCCATGTTAGTAAAGCTGTGATAATGCACAGGTCAGTTGGTGCCAAATTACCTGAATTTGGTGGCTTACCTGTATTGATGTCTACGCTGTCCCAGCTTGGCTGCTTTCCTCTCCAGATACAGATAAATGAGAGTTGGTCCACTTTTGTCTACAGTGTTCTGCAAACACTCTTGCAGTTGCATTAGAGTCTGTGATGATGATAGCACCTATTTTGGGTGCAAAAAGATGCTTAAAAAAATTAAAAAGGCAGCTTTTCAAAATGGAGAGGAAAAAGAAAGACCATAGAAAGGAAATAAAAATAACATACCTGACTCAGCTGAATGCACATTTTTTACTGCTCTTGGAAGAGAATGGCACATATTTCTTTCCTCGGCAATTCCAATGGGCCTGGGATCTCTGATTTACTTGAATATCTACTCTTACTCTGAAATCAGACTCTTAATGTTGCATATACACTCTTCTCCTTTCTTGCAGTTGAAAATCCTAAGTAATTTTAACATTTCATCTGCTGTCTCTACTCCATTGAACAGAAATAATGGAAAGAAGAGAGAGTGATAAAGAAAAACACCAATGGGAAGTAGAATGAAAACTGATTGATGAGACATAATGTAGTTAAGCAACAGATGTTAAGCACCCTTAACTGATTGTCTTATATTCTTCCAAAGGCTCATCTCCCCTGACCCTCACAGGCCAAGTAATCTGGGTGTGTGTACTGCAAGTCAATGCAAATCAGAAGCAAAATAGTTGCCTCTAGTCTTATAAGGAGCTTTGCAGTTAGACAGTGGAGATATAAATGCCAGCCTGATCTGATCTATTAGTGCAGTTGATTCTAACCTCACTAGCCTTTTAAACATGGAAAAACAACAGCCCTAAGTGGCTGTGAGGTTTTAATTACATTTGCACCCCAGAGGGACGCAGCGGTGACCTGGTGCTGATGGATTTATGAGTATATTATCTGACAGGAAGGTGGGTTTAAAAGCATTTGTGGCAATATGTGCTTGGTTATTACACTAAACTGCTTTCCTTGACTTGGATGTCTCTGTTTTTATCCTCTCGGCAGGCTCAGGTAGTCCAGGGGATTCCTACCTGTATTGCTGTATTATTTTCTCATAGTTGTTTCAGAAATTGAAATAAAAACAAAAGTAATTTTAAACATTAAAAAAAACAACATACCAACATTTGAATCACCAGCATGGTAAGAAGCCTTTTACTTCAGGTGTGGTTTTCTTTAAAAGCTGAGATTATTTTTTCTGACTAGTCTGAGTGATTTCAAATGTAAAAGGATGAGTTAGATTTTTGTGCACACTTTTACATCTAAATCCTTAAAATAAACGTGTTTCATGGATATGTTGTCTTACCCACTTTATATCATACAAGAGCTGGATTTACTTAGCTGGAAGTCATGGAAGATTATTCTTGAAAGTTATGAATTGCTTTCTTCATACTTCTGGAGCCTTTTATTCTCTTTTGGGAATAATCATTATCAAGCAAAGAATTAAATATTGATGGGACATCATAGAATCATTGGATGGTTTGGGGTGGAAGGGACTTTAAAGATTATCTAGTTTCAAGCCCCCTACATGGGCAGGGACACCTTCCACTAGACCAGAATGCTTAGGGCCCCATCCAGTCTGGCCTTGAACATTTCCAGGGAGGAGGCATCCACAACTTCTCTGGTCAACCTGCTCCAGTGTCTAATCACCCTCACAGTAAAGAACGTCTTCCTAATGCCTCATCTAAATCTACCCTCTTTCAGTTTGAAATCATTACTCCTTGTCCTATTGCTATATGCCCCTGTAAAAAGTCCCTCTCCAGCCTTCCTGTAGGCCACCTTCAGGTACTGTCTCCAAGAAGACATATCAAAGAAAAACAGAGGTTCTCTGTACTGGGGGAGTCCCTCTCCTTCCTGCCTTCAGCTCAGCTCCTGAGGATGCTGATGCAGTATTTCTCTGAACTGGGCCCTGCAATTATTTCAGGGAACTATTACTGGATGTTTTAATTATTTCAGTTCCACTGTGCCATTTTAGTTTGATCTTTAAATGTTTTAACATATTACAGATGTTCTTCTCTTAATGTACTAATGTGACTGACAGAAGTAAGACTGAAAGTAATATATTTTTAAGTAAAAGTTGGAATAAGTAACCTTTATGCTTTTAGTAGACTTTTTTTTCCAAAAAAAGGTAACATGAGTAATGAAAACATTTTAAATGGGCTGAAAAATATACAATTGCCATGACTAAAAATATTCAAATTACACAGTAGTATTTCAGCACTTTCTAGTATGTCACAAACCTACATTTGTACATTCCAGCTCAAAACAACTGTCCTGTGTAATGGTTTCAATTTTACAGATGTATTCACCATTAGCCTGTGTGTGAAGACTACTAAGCAGTTTTTAATTAGCTTATGTCAAATGTTGCATAGTGGTTCATCAACAAGAACTTACAAGAAGAACAAATCTTCATGCAACTCAGATCAATACATGTACATAATTCATTACACTTGCACAAAAATATCCTGTGAAGACACCTTAACTCTGACCCATGCAGCTTTCCAGACAGCAGATGTCTATTTCAATAATGATTGCAGTAACAGGGGTAAATAGAAATGTACCTTCAGATGTTTTTGCACATAGTAGCACTTGGTGGTGCCTATATGTCATCTACCTTCTCGCATTAAGTTGTGTATTACCTCTTGCAGAGCAAGGAGCCAAACCAGGTGTTCCAGCCATATTAGCCCCACTTAATGCCCTCCTCGATCTTGTGAAAGCTTGATGGAAGCAAATGGCATGGATTGGAGCTTTGGATTAATTTGAAAGTGTCTTTGTCTTCAGCAGATCCTAGTTGTGCCTTTTCAACTGCTCAGTGCCCATCTACCAGGCAGTGTCAATACATTGCTATATACTATGAGCAGCATCATGGCCCAAATATTCTCAGGCAAATTGTGTAGCTGTGCTCCATTCTGCTGTGACTAGGTTGCTAATGATACCTGTCTTGGTATGTCTTGGCCTTTCATATTTTCCTTTAGTGAAGGAAAAGTGGTTGAGTCTCTTGACAATCTCAGCTGGTTCAGATACCCCAGAGTAGCACCACCAATGTTCTTACAGTGGCCTGGGTGCCAATACTGAGCAAGCGAAGATCTGAGTCTGATGCCTGAAGCAAGTGACTGAAGAGGTCCATGGGTGGATATTCTTTTGTAAGAGATCAACATCAGTGCTGCAGTAAGAGGAGGAGAGATGAGAAGAAATCAGAGTGCTGTGGCAGGCAATTATGTGGATTTTGTCTCCTGGTTGTATAGAAAATAGTCTGACATAGCCAAGAACTTTCCTGCATACCAAAACTTTCCTCTTATCAGTCTGTGCATGGATCAGTCAGGAACATGATGTCTGCTTTAATAATTTTTCCTTATTCTTATTGCCTTTCAACTGGTCACTGAGGTACAAGGACGAGAAAATTTAAATGTGGGCGTGACCAATAACAAGCAGCTTTTCAAAACTCACTACCTTGCTAGAGCTGTGCAGTAGCAGTCCATTTTCTTTAGCTAATCCTTGCTGCCAACCCTATTGTATAAACCAAACCAGCTTGGGACAAACAGGAGTGTGTAACTTACCCATCCCTGCACCTCTCCAGCAATAGCCTCTTCCTGCATAAATCAGTGAACTATTTACCTGACGAGTTGGAGAGCATGGAGTCAGGGATTTTTACTTCACAGGGTGGTTCCTATTTGAAACTTGTCTGACCTCCCTATGACTGCCAGCTTAGTGGCAATAACACATTTTACTGAGAATATTTGGCAAAGAGGGGTTTTATTTTCTGCTTCTCCTGTCTGACAGATGTTTTTTGGTTGAAGCTGGGGTAGAAATTCCCCACAGTAGTTGCAGGGAGACTTGGCTACTTCCACTGGCATTAATTATAATAATTGTCCTTCGTAATTAGCCACGCAGCAGAGCTGGAGGCACAGCACGTCTCTGCTGACTCTATTTGATTGTTGGGTCCTTTGGTGGATTGCTCTCCCACAACTGGGAAGCAGATTGTTTGGGCTGGAATTAGGGAGTTGTAGGTAGGCAGCAGCTGCTCTTGGATGTATGAGATCAAATTGTTTTTGTTCATTTAACACCCTGTTCGATGGAGGAGGAAGAACAATGAGAGCCCCTCTAACTGCTAACACAGTGTTCTTATAGAGGCTCTGCCTGGATGTATCACTTAGGTATGCTTATGACTCTGTAAATGATCAGTTCCTGTTCCCTGCAAATGTAGGAAGCGGCCTTTCCTACTCACTGCATGTCATACAAGCCTATGCAGGTGGCACGTGGATTGACCAGAACTTGGTGTGAGCATTTCCTCAATGAATACAAGACTACTGAAATTATGCAGGGATTTTCTGCCTTGTATTTGAAGCCTTGACCTCACTGTCAAGACCCTCATATTTAACATGTAACATACGTACAAAAATGAGGGCTTTCTTCTGAGCCCTGAGTCTCCTTGATGGAAGAATCCAGGCTTACACATTTCTTTAGCAGGGTCCTCTGCTTTCTGGGTTAGTACACAGGTAGTCTAAATCTTTCCTAAAAGGATTTTCTGTTAGTGAGAACAAGGGTCTTATTTGAGACCTCTTAGACAGGAGTTATAATCTTCACTAAGAAGTCTGAAGATTGCCACACTAACTAACACCAGGCATGTGGATAGTGAAGTTGGGATGATGAAGCTTACACTACTAAATTTTCCTCTGAGACTTAGTCCTATGTATCAAATCTGGTCAGTCATATCAAGCTATGATGTGCAGAACTTCACTGTCTTTCCTAAGTCAGCAGAACTGTAACATCCTCAAGAGCTCAACAGCGCATTTGGTCATGTCTGCAGCAATGCTCTGAATCCCCGCAGTTTGTTTCACTCTAAAATCTCAAACCATTTCACAAACCTAAGAAACTAAGATATTTTGAAAAAGTGGACAGGCAATATAAGCACCGTGTTATCAAAAAGCAAGCTAGTATTTAGAGAGTTTGAAAGAACTGCCCAGACCACGCTGAGATTCAAGTCCAAAGTTCTTGCTGGCCAGTTCTTCCCCTAAACATCAAACCTGCACCAGGCAATCCACTCATGTCAATGATACAATTTTACTCTTGTCAGTGGACTTGCACTGAGTTACAAGTGTGCAGATCTGGCTCCTGCAATATTTTTCCAGGCCTGACTGGAGAAGAAGTCATGGATTGGTGCAGAGAATCTTTACTTGTTGCCTGTCTGCATTATGCATAGTTTCAATCAGTTCCAAATTGGAAAGAGGAATTTAAATAGAAAGAAAACCCATATCCAGTGTTCTCAGAGTTCAAGGAAAAAAACTCAACAAAACCAAAAACCAAGGGAGAGAATCTGCATCTCAATCTCATTGTTGCGTTAAAGGAGATGTACTGAATTTGCAGAATGGCTGCAGCAAGTTGTGAATAATGTATGAAAGGGAAAAATCACTTCCCTGTGCAGAGAGAGAATGCAAACAGCTGTGCTGCTTGCTCTGTGCTGGTTACACAAGACACACCAGCATCACTGGGGACCCGTGAAGCAGAATGTAGCAAATTCAGAGTTGCTGAGTCTTCCCTCCTGCTCTGGCACCAGTCCTTAAGAAAGTTTAAAATTACTTTTATTGCTTATAATTAATTTTTCTTCCTTTTCTCTTCTTTTCTCATCTATTGGCAGCTGGCCAGTTAAAGGGTGGGAAAGAGAATGCGAAACATAAACAAAGAGACCAAATAAGGAAATGTGAGTCTAAATATATTATAGCTAATGGGTTTTATTCTTAAAGCTCACCCTCCTCTTTTTCAATGTTGTTGTTTATTTCCTGTTGATGAGAGATTTGAATTAGTATGTTTGGCAAAAGTTCACATCTTCTGGTGCTACAAAACGAAATCTTGATTTCTAGAACATCTGTGTTCACCCACTACCTTGAGGAGTTACTCTGCTTTAATATGACAAGTCAGAATTTGGTCAAATATAGGGTTTCTGCTTCAATACATTGCATATCAGACCAAGTTTTTTTTGGTCTTGATAGCTACCTGGCCAGAAAATGAGATGTGTGCCCAGTTATGTGGCAGTTTCATGGTGGTGTTAAGTGAAGTTTAGGGCCAACAGGACACCAGCAGTCTTTTTCAGGTTATCTGAACTCTGTTTTTTGAAAGAGAAGAGGAACAAATGCAAATCCATGGACTTAGCGTTCGTTTCAATTAAATAAGCTTGAAAGAAAGCATAAAAAAATTAAATTTTACACTCTGAATTTAAACAGATGAGTGAATAACAAAACACAATTCAAAAAGCTGTCCCTCATTGCCAGAAGAACCTTTTGTCAGATGTGGAGAAGAAAACACAGACAATTAGTCTTTTTTATGCTTTCAAAGCATTGGTTTGATGGTGCCAAACGTTTTCTGACAGATCTCGTGTACTTCTGTTATCTGCCACTCCAGCTTATGAGGTTTCTAGGGCAACTGACATCTTCATAGTGAACCACCCAGCTTATCTTAGGATTTCTGGAAAGCTGCTCTTGGTGGCTCCTTTTCCTTTAGCAATCATAGATTTCAGTAGCTGTATTTCCAAAACCACAACAGCCATTTTAAAATTATTATTATGATTGTGATTATTATTATTATTATGCACAGGTGAATGATTTTCCTGAAGTTTTGCAAGACTGGTTAGGAAAGCTTCGGTTTTCTCTCCTATCAAGTGCCTTCATAGGTGAGAAGTCTTGTCCAAGAATATTACTTGTAACTCTGTTGAGATCTGTTAGGAGAAACATTAACTTTGCTGCTCTGGAAAAATGTGGTTGCCTCCGCCTTGAACCTAGGCTTCTCATCTGTGAAACAAGAGAAGTAAAGAGAAAAGTGGTGGAAGGAAAGAGCTCTGGGCTGGGACTGTAGAGAGGGTGAGCTTCTGCAGACTGTTGGTGAAATGGCTTCTATTAAAGACTCCATGAATTTTAATAATCTGATATGGGATTATTTGTATTGGTAGAACCTGGTGCTAAAGGAAGAGGAGCTAATTTCCTGGCTAAAGGAGATGGGTTGCTCTGTAAGTCCACAGTCTGTGGGAATTCAATGGGATGCTGTGGTTGCAGAATGCTTATGCAAATATGTTTATTTTCTGGATCAGGAAAACCATTAACCGTGCTACCTGGAAGAAACAAATAATTGGATTAGTTTGAAATTCCAGATTCTGGAGGATAACATGTATGTATGTTCTGATAATTAGCGGTATCTGGATCTAAAGTCAAGTCTCTGTTCTTAAAAGACTTTCTTGTAAAGAAACATGATTGTTTTATTATTGCATGTAAAATGGATGGATAGTGATAGAGATGTAAGGAAGCTGCACCGCAGCTGGGTGCAGTCAAGAGCTATGGAATTCACAAAGGTGTTATCCTCTGTATTAATTTTGTGTTCCAGTGGTGTCTGAAAGCTCTTTGACAGCACTTTTAGACTGGGTATTACGTATTTGCAAAGCATCTAGAGTGCTGGTGGCAGCTATTGAGGAAGCAATTTTCCTCATTGCCCATTGGTATCATTCTTCCTGCACTCTTGGCTGTTTAGAGGCAGAAGCCAAACAGCATTGATCATTCAGGTCTGCTCCTGGTTTCCAGGCCAAAATGTACCAAAGAGGTTTGCTGGCTCATCAGCTAGCCAAGAATAAATGAGTACCATGCTTTTCACCAGACCTTCTCTATGAGGTGGTAAAGGGACAAGGAAATGCAGTGTTAGCTGATGAAAAGAAGTTCTAAAGTTACACTTCCAGCTGCAGCCTGTTTGCTTGCACCATCTACCCAAGCCACTAATGCTTCCCGCTTCCCTGACTGTTGTCCATTTTCTACTGCTGGCTTGCTAAGGATATAATGAATAGGATTTTTAATGTATTAGTTCTGTTAATGTGGCACATAGGAGCTGCATGAAGCTAGGCACAGTAGAAACACATTTATTTAGACTTGTGTGAAAGTTACTAATGAGAAAAGATAGTTGGCCAAAGCTCTAGGCGTTCTGACACCTCTGAATAAAACAATGACATCGTGACAGTGTTTAAAGTGATGATTCCAGCAGAAACTCAGCCAGCTGCTTCCAGAAACTCCTACAGCATACCATTAGCCTTCTCTAAATAGTCTATAAAACAGACAACTTGACAAATGTTAGGAGATGGTCCTTACCCTGAAGTGTTTACAGTCCAAAGCCTCCATCCTTCAGGGAAGTGTCTACTTACATGATGTTGCCCAATGAGAAGATGTTGTCACTTGTCTTCTTTAAAATTATGCACATCTCTGGATGGTCAAGAGAGGAAACAAAGGGAGAAGACAGGAAAACTTTTATTTGCTTGAAAAGAAAGAAAAGATGAAGACTGAAAGCTGAAAGGATGTGCTTGAGGCCACATAGAGAGTCAGTGTCAGAGCCCACAATAGAAGCCAGATGTTCTGAGTCTGTGACATTATGCCTTAGCAAGAATTTAACAGAGAAGTGTTTTCCTTCAAAGTCTATTTTCATTTCCCTTTTGAATTATCTTTTGGTTGCCTTTTTTTAAAGGACATCTAAAGAATGGAATGGTGAGTTTCAAACAAAAATTATACACTGAGGAATCCAAGCTTTGGGACATTTGCTTGGGTTTTGATTTACTAGGAGCAAGAAGAACTGCTCTGATCCTAATTCATAGGCAGGAACCTCAAAGATTGCAAGGGTCTGTAAATATTTGCAGTGAAGAGTACAGGAAGTTCTGTGTTAGCCTAATTTAGGTTTCAATATTGGCTATTTATGTACTACCTCCTGGGACCACCTCTGATTACTGAAAGAGTGGCCTTATTGGAAACCGACAAGTAGATCTGGAGTTAATTATAAAGGGTTCAGAGCTTGCTGCAGAACCCTAACAAAGGTAATTTTGTGGATGATGTTACTTGTTTTTATTTAGCAGCTCGAATCAGGAGAGCTAAAACAGATGGTGTACTTGTTCCTGCTCTCTGAGAACACCTATAGAAAGACACTGATAATAACTGAGAGGGACTAAGCTTCATCAGTGAGGAGCAATGACAAAGATCATGCTGTCTGGGCTCACTACTGGCTGAGAGCAATAATGAACTGGTCAGTGGGGTCAGCAACAGGTGATACTGTGTGGAGGGGGAGAAAGAGGGATTTGTTTGTTTTCTGCTTTTGGAATAAATGGTTTAAACACTCTTGTCTCATTTTTAAGTTTATGATACTGGCAGTGACTTAGTCGATTCTAAATGTGGCCTTTGGAGAAAATCTGCTCTAGGACTTTTCCAAAATAAATTCCTGAAGGAAAGAAAAATCTCTCTGAGTAAAGTTCAGAGTAGTGTCAGAAGAGAGAAATGTAAAAAGCTGACTTGTGGGGCAGCAAGTTTATGCATGGGACGATGCTCCTCTGGGGCATTATAGAAAATGATTATACCAGATTTTGTTCATCAAGGCAAAGTAAGTTAAATCAGATACAAGGCGAAGCCCTTAGGAGGGGGAGGAACATATTCAATTTAGTGAGGCAACTGTGATAGTAATTAAAGCCCAGATGGAATCCTTTGAATATGTCTGGCGTCTGTGTATCCACTGTGTTTTTTCTGTGAACTTGACATTATAAAAGGAGCACCCAAAGAATAAAGAGATGGTGTTTGAAATTTCATCAGTCAAGCACTGTCCCAAATTTGATTTATTGTAAACAATCTTCAGAAATTGCTTTGGGTGTATATGATACAGGCAGGGAGTTTTCTCAAGTGGCAATTCACAAAGAGAAAAACTGTACATTATTTCTATATTTGTCTTTCTGAAATGCAGTGAAGATTAATCACACCATTTGCCAGCTCTAACTGTGAACCTCTTGTACTTTGGACATATGGATAGAGTTTTATTCTGCTGTTATATATTCTTTCTGAAGCAGAGTGCTATGCTGTTTACTTTATGAGCAGATATACTTACAGATTTCAGTAAAAAACCCCTATATTATAAAAAGAAAAGTAAAAAACAGGGGATAAAAAGGGAAATATTGTCCTACTTTTTCCCTCTAATACACAAGCCAAAAGCAAAGGATAGTATTTTATGAAAACACTGTTAAGGGGTTACAAAAAGGTAGTGTGACTTGCTATTACTGCTGAATGGAGGGCTGGGGCTGGCTGTAATTCTGCTGGGCTGTCGCACAAAGCAGGAGCCTCAAGTGTGTCCTGCCTTGTGTTTGAGTCATTACTTTGTCTGGAGCAGACAGACTGCTTCCAGTCCCAAATCCTCCAGCATCTACACTACTTGATGTCTAATACAGTCGTATATGTTGTGCTAAGATTTACTACCACCACTTGAGTAACTGGAGAATTGTAGTCCTTGCTCACATTTTTCCTGATTTGATAATCCAGGCTCAGGGTGCCAGCATCACTGATCAGACTTTTGTGACAAAGCAAGGGGGAAGAGGTTGTCTGGACCATATCAAATGTACAAACAAAAAAAAAAAAAAAAGGGGGGGGGGGAAATACTCTTCTTCAGGTGTATTAAATCACTTTCCCCTGCATCATCTGTAAGCACGTATTTGGGGGCTTTTGCAGAACTCTATTACTCCCTAGACAGACCAGTTTATTGGCAATTTTGTGATGTTACAGTTGAAGGCAAAGCTGTAGTTAAGCATATGTAATTAGCAGCAATAATAATGTTCTTTAATAATACTAACTCCGGGCAATAGTGTTTTCCCCATTTTCATTACCTTTAAGCTGATAATGGTTTACATCCTTTGTAATTAATATGTATTGCCAAAATCCTTCTGGTGGTTTTCATTTCAAAATATTTCT
>NW_009952974.1:2111959-2214625 GCF_000747805.2 Chaetura pelagica
TGCACTGAAGTGCCTTGGGTCTCTTTTGAAGTTTGTATTCTGAAATAACAACAAAAAAGCCACTTCTTAAAAATATGAATCTTGCTTTTAATTGAGATTTTTTTAAGAGCTGTGCTCTTAACCCACCCGTTTTGTGGCATGTTTGTTCTTTCACTCTCTGCAAGTGGCTTTACTGCTCCTTGATGAGAACCCAAAACCTTTGGTCCCATGACTCAATAATTTGAAACAGATTCAATTAAGTTTCTGATCTTTTTTTTTTTTTTTAAATCTTCATTTTACCTCCACATTTAGTATTAGAGGGCATAACGAGTGTACACATCTACAGGTTATTTTTTTATAAGTCAGGTTGCCACTTATAACCTTGGAAGTGGAGTTACAGCATTTGTGGCCTCTGTGATCAATCCTCCAGGAAAGGATAAGAGACTTCCAAGTCAATAAAAGACTCGAGTGTAGTGCAGAAGAGGAGCCTATTCCCAATCACCTTTTGAATCACCTTTTCACTTGTCATCCCATGACTTTGCTAAAAGCCAAACTAATTATAATTTTTTAAAAATCCGGTTTTATTCCCTAAAACCAACATCCTGTAAAGTTTATAAGACCACTGAGTATATTTATGACTCCTTAACCTCCAAAGATGGGCCACAGTGCTTTTGTCTGCAATTTCATTGCTGCCACAGGACTAAGGCCTGAATCTTGCATCAGTGTACATGAGAGGAGACTTGAGAGATTTATAATGGGAAAATGCTGACAGCTCCATAATTTATTGCAAGCCTAATGGGCAGCAATGTAGTTCCTGACAGCTCCAAGCCCTTGTTCTCTGGGATAGTTTCTTTCTAATCCACTCCCTTTGCTGGATCTTCCCTCCAGCCCCCACCTCTCTCTGGATGAATGAACCTAGGCTGGTGAGTCTCTATACTGCTGCATTTTCCCTTGGTATTTTAACAGCCTTTCACTTTTCGGACTTCCTATTGTTGAAATTTGTAAGAGATTTCAGGAACTTCACAGCAGAGAGGCTTTTTATATATAAGTTGCCTTTTTTCTCGTTGTTGCTTCCCCAGGCAGGAGTGTCTTACATATTCATTGTCACACCGGATACTGCAGCAGCAGCTTTACATTTGGGAGTCCTGGTACTTTGCTTCGTCCAAAAATGGGTAGACACAGAACAATATACTTTTTAACTTATTTGAGGAGAATGCTGTGAATCTGCATAATGGTCTCAGACAGAAAGTGCTTTATCTTCAAGAGTTAGTGAGTCAGTTTAGGGATATTCTATTGGCAAAAGCTTTCAGAGAAATTATGCATGGTAAATTAATGAAGGCCGTCTGAGGTATTATTGTGTGTGAATACACATGCCATTAGAATCAATGGCTGGCTGAAAAAAAGTTAACGGTCATTAAGGGACTGTTAAAAAGGCCAGTGGACACAGATTTACTCCCTTGCAGGGCTCTGGTTGGGTTATGTGGAGACAGAGATTGTCATTTGCCTCCAGGCCACAGGACAGCCCAGGCTTTGTGCTTTCCTGTCCCCATTTCTCTTAGCTCCTGTCACTGGCAGATTTACAAGAGCCTGCAAGAGACCTTCTGAGCAGGTAAAGACCTTTGCATCACTTTTTTATTTTACAAGTGGTTGGTAACAGAAAGTCCCAATTGGGTGAGCTGAAATGCCTTAAAACCTCTGATCCTCTCTGCAAGGGTGTGAAATGGAGTTTTTTTCATAGAGAAGTTGCAAGACAGAGGGTACTGTTGGGTTTTGGATGATGCTGTTCTATCTGAGGATTAGTCTTTAAAATATTGCTCATCTGAGGAGTGGAGTATCACCTCCAATGTATGCTCAGATAGCAAGAAAAGAAATAGATTGCTGCAGCATATGTGACCATTAGCCAATGGTAAGGGAACTGGAAGGCTAAACACCAGGTGAAGATTAGGCAACTGTGTGCCATTGCTGGCAATTCAGCTGTGAGCTTATCATACACGAAATGTAAGTGACATGAGCTAATTCCTGGCTACCTGTGTTCCCATGGGCTGTGTCCTTTTCCCTTTAGCACTGTAGGGGTTTTTTTCTGCATTGTATTTTGAATGCAGTGATTCTGACTGAAATAAAATGCATGGAGAAAATGAATTATTTGATATCTTCTTGCTGCTGCCAAAAGAAATATAAAAGAGTCTTTGATCTGGGGGCTTTAAAAAAGTGAGTTGGACCAGTTACTGATACTTATTGACCTAAGTAAGTGATGAAGTGACTGTCAAAGTTTAATTAGTCTTGATCAAGATATGTTTTAAAGATTCAGAACTCATGGCCTTTTGAAGAAGAAAGACTTCTAAGTTGTCATTTATGCCACAACATATCCTTTTATCATACTTTGTGTGTCTCCAGCAGGAACAGTTTTTATTTTAGAGGAAAAGAGAAATGGCTCATTTGATGGAGATTAGCATGGACAAGCTTACTAATATTTGAAGACAATTTTTCTGTCTTAACCTTTTTCTCTTTTTCATATCCCACAGAGATTACCTCAGACTGCTGTTGTTAGTCACTGTTATTTATATGAAGATATGTAATGCATTTGTGCTTGAGGGGTCGTCTGTAACGGGATATGCAATTTCAGATTGTAGAGACTGGCAGGAATTACTGTGAAGAATTACTCTGCAGTGACAGCTTTATCCTGCCTGTAATATGTCATTGCATGTGACTTTCAATTAATCATGCAATAACAAAACATTGCGTCTGGCAACAGTGGCGTGTCCATTAATATTGAGAAGGATGTCTCAGCTTTATGAACACAAATGCTGTCGCAGTCCCCTGCCCACTCGTGCACTTTAATCAGGAAGTCTCAACGCAGAAGGAACATTTCTCTCTTGCCCTCTCCCCCATTATCCTCCATTGAGATCTATTAAGCTGCAATCCATAACATCGCATGTCTCTGTAATGGTCTGGTGGTGTATGGTTTTAAATGATTGCATGAATTTGACTTTGTCTCACTCCGCCTTGACCTTGGTGTCTTCAGTGACTTCCCCTTCTCTCTATTTTGAAATTGGGAGTGGGGAGTTAGGAGGGAAAATGGAAAAGTGACAGAATGGACTTGAGATATTTCACAGGAGGTTTAATGTTGCTCTTTGAGGAAACGGGGGAGAGAAAAGGTAAGAGAGAAACCATTATGGGAAGACAAAATGCACAGAGTTGCACATTTGCAGGTAAAAAGACATCATGCGGTTGAGCATAACTGGCTCCATAGACTGAAGCCTGCCCTGTGCTGGACTTCATTCATAAGCACAGTGGAAACCTTGCATAAATTCTTCCTTTTTCTCACTCTCCCATTTATAAAAAGATTGCTAAGTAACTTACCGATTTAAGTAAAACCCCCAAAGCTCATTGTATTTTACAGCTGTTCTGCATCCTCAATGGAAACATAA
This sequence comes from Chaetura pelagica, assembly GCF_000747805.2. Taxonomy (NCBI): domain Eukaryota; kingdom Metazoa; phylum Chordata; class Aves; order Apodiformes; family Apodidae; genus Chaetura; species Chaetura pelagica. Next base: position 2,115,367 of record NW_009952974.1, read on the forward strand.
AGAGGCACTTGGGTACTCTGTTCTTGGGCTACAAAGAAAGACACTCCGGTCTTAGCCACCAAGTATGAATCCCTGTTATTATATCCAGCCAAATTCAGGGGTAGATTCTCATTCCACTGAAAGCCCTGGCCTTTTTTCAGTTGGTTTCTTTTGGGTTAGTATTGAATATTACACCTCATGCAAGATAAATAGGAAGCCAGGGTGTAATTATTGTCAATGGTTTTCTTTTTCCTCTAAGAAGGAGGTGAACTTGATTTTTAAAAAGGGCTCAGCTGGACAGTGTCAGAAGAATCTCCTGAGCTGTTTGACAGCAGAGTACTAGCATGTTACGTGAAAAGGAGGAAACTAATTTTTATATCTCTTTCCGTGGATGAATACTGTTTGCCAGCTTGTGACATATTTGATTGGTTGCCTTGAAAAGTGCACGCTGAAAGAGGCATTTGTGTTAGTCGTGGATTTTGGCAATGGTGTGTTGGGGGGATTGGAGTACTTCCACTTTGTGTAAATAAAAAGCAAAAGTCTTTGGGATTCAGATGAATAACAAAAAGGTTTGTAGCTCCTTGGGGAGATTTTCAAGCTCTGGCTTGCCCAATCTCCCCATTGTCCCTGAATTATCAGCCAGACAATAGAACAATAGTTAATCAAGGGTTTATCTCAAGCATGGTTATTCTGCGGTAAATGCAGTATTATACCAGTGCCATACAAGGTCCTTACTCCCTCTGGGCTATGTGACTTCTGCCAGTTGGCAAAGGTACTGGTTTTGGTTCTTTAATTCACACTAACCCACTCTATCCTGCTGTGGGCCCAGTGGATCTGACAAGATGCCGAACTTGCTAAACTCTATAAAATAAATGCACCTGCCCTCACATGAACTTGAGGACATTTAGTATCACAGAAAATGATCTTCTTGATGATGCCTGGTGGATGAAAACTAACACAGGTCCATAAAGCCATTTGCTGCCAGGCTTTTCCATCAGATCAGGGCAGTTGGTGTGTGTATCAGGATCCAGTCACACAAAGGAGGCCTCCAAGAAGGAGTTTGTAATCAATTTATAATTCCCAAATTATTTTTCCAGGATCCACACAGTGTGGTCTTTGAGTAACAGAATAATTTCCTAGCTATTAAGTGCCTGAAAATCAGCAGCAATTAACTCAGTGCAAATTCTGTTGTTCCTCTCCCTCCTCTTTACTCAAAAAACCAAACATACCCCCTTTCTCAGCAGAGGAAATGCAGATGGAAGCAGTCTCTTCTGCCTTAGTGAAGTCATGTGCAGACTACATCTTTTCCCCTCCCTTTCAGTTCTGTGAATAACATAATAGCTTTGTTATCCCCCAGGGGATTTGTAATATTAACATTGGTTAATGACATTAATTCAAGTTTTTACCATTTATAAAATGACATTGCTTAAAAGTAAGCATTACATTTCAATTAGGAGTTCATCGAAGACTTTAATAGTCTGGAGCATTAAAGTAATTTTTTTTTTTTAATTTCTTATTAATTTTTTATTGTATCATGCTAATTTCCAAAGAGTGATTGAAAGCCCAGCTGATCCAATGAATGACCCTATCTTCCATGTTTCTTAGGGAACTTCTTTCTTTTATGGCATTATGCAAAAAGGTCACATTTCCACAAAGCAGGAATCTGTTTCAGTCACCTCCTGAATTCATTATCATCCTTTTTACTTTTTAACATGAGGCACATGATATACAGGCACCCCAGGTGGACATGTTTAAATTAATCTAGTAATAATTGATTCAGAAGAGATTTGGAGGACAGAATTTGCATAAAAGCCATAATGAGAGCAAATCCTCCAAGGCCAGACTGAACAGCTAAGTCCCTGAATAACTTACATCTCCTAAACTAATTTGGTTATGTATGCAGGATGAAGGTGTGGGGGCTGGAGTGCCATGTGATTGGAATTTGTTACAAATAATTCATCTTCTCCAGAAAGCCTGGCCTCGGAGTATGTTAAAATTATATCAGCCCCCAAATGCTTGCTCAGACCCTGCCTCCCAGAAGATGATGACAAGGTTTCTGTGCAAGAGCTTGTTTAGGCTTTTTAAAGCAATTCTGGGGAGGAGAGCTGGCACCTCAGGGCTGACAGGCTGCTTCTCCTGCCTGTCGGGAGAAGGTTCAGATGTCCAGTTTGCACTGGACATTTGAATTTGTCAGAAATGTGAGTGTGGAGGATGACCCCAGCTTTCAGTCTCAGATATTCCTCTCTTCTATTCCAGCATAGAGCTGCTTAGCTAATATGTAGATCATAGGGTTTGCTTTAAATCCTGGATCACTTTGTTGTCTTTTGGAATTTAGAGAGAGGGACACATTGCAGGATGGGGACTGTGCTGTGTAAGGTAAATCTATGGACAGTAAAATTATTACTGCAGTTCATTAAAATAATGCAGCCAAGGGCTTTTTAAAGGTCAGCTGTTCAGCTTCACTTTCTCTTTGCCTAAAGTTAATTTTTGATAAAAGTTCTAAAAAGATGTTGCTGTGACCCAGCACAGTAATACATGTGTTGTTAGGCTGGTGAGCTTCAGTTGGCAGGTAACACAGTACCATGCTCCTGGTATCAAACAAGTTGCCTAGGATGTTTGGAGGAAAATTCAGCTCAGTCTTTTCAGAAACTGTTGATCACCAGATATTTTTTCAGGGGAAAACTGATGTCACTCTTGTTTTCAGCAGATGAGGAATCAGTCCCATTTGTTTACACACAGCAGTTGGTAATAACCTGTCATTTGTGAGCTGTTTATTTTCTGCACAGTTTCCCTTCAGTGCTGTCCTGCAGGTGGGGAGCTCTGGGAAGAGCTGCTCTGCTCTACAATATCCTAAGTGCAATGTGAGAGTTGGGGCAGACCAAAGTAGCCTTGCTGCTCCAATGAGAGGAGGAGGTAATAAAGCTCAACAGGTAAACGCTGCTGCAAGGAATATGAGAAAAGCTGGGCATGGCAAGAGAAAAAAGAGTCTGGCTGACAATTATTGTTTATTCAGGTTTGGGAAATATATAGGCCACTTGAATGCCTTCTAGCCACAGGTTTCCATATGATAAATGATGCCATGCAGTGCCAAGAAGGTGCTGCAGCAAAACATGTTCTTGTTTCCAAGTGGGCTGAAACCTGGAGTTGCTCTGCAGTGATGGTTTATGCTTTTTCTCCTTGAGTTACAATTAAACTGTGAGTACGTGTTATGTAGCAACTGGTAATCACAAATCTTTGACAAAAAAACAAGCTGTGGTTTCTCTCTCCTGCATGGGCAAGCATTAGGAGAAAAAGTTCTTCTCATCCTTTTGTTACAACATAGCAGTAGGGGAAGGAGCAGCTGGGATGGATAAAATGAATTTGTGATGTGCAGCAACATTGACCCAGGCATGAGGGTTGAATGAGTGATGCAGGAGGATTTGTGGAATGGAGCAGAAGGGAGGCTGGTGGCAGGAGCTGTGGCCCTGGAGCTAACACTGGAGTCCTTAAACTGGAAAAACAAAGCTCTAAGGAAGTTGACCTCATGTGTTATGGATGACTCAGGCAGGAGGTTGGTGTGAGGATATCATGGCTCAGTTTTCATCTGCTAGAGACTTGATTTCTCAGATTGTTTTGGGTCAAAGGAGAATTAAGTGGTTTTTTTTTTTTCCTAAATTTCATCTTCTTACTGTTTTCCCAACTGTGTGGTCATGGGGTCACCATAGTGACATAGTTCATCAGGATAGCCTGTCTGCTTGACACAATCTGGGGACTGCAGTTGTTCCTGGATTGCTCTTATGGTGTTCAAGAGAGAAACCTTGCAAGGCACCAAGAAGTGTTAGGTCTAATACAATTTAGAACCATTGTTGCTAACTTCCTTACTAAAATTTCCATGGGATGTCTCCAGTGGACCTTCTAAGTAGAGGTGAATAAAAAACTAGTGTTAGTAAAAGTCAGTGCTCTAATAAGTAAAAAGTTCAAGAATCCTTATGGTTTTCGTATTAAGCTATGAGACAAAAGCAAGCCCTATACCACAAGCATTTGAGAGAGTCAGGAGGAGTTTACTTCTCTTTCTGTATCTACCAAAAACTGGCCACAGTTACTAGTGACCGAGTCACAGAGTTGTGTCGTGCCTCAGTTTCCCCAGCTGTAGTGTCACAGCTGCAGTGGGGGGAGCAGGGTGGGCCTGGGAGCCATGGAAATCACTGCAAATAGATGAGTCTCTCCAGACTGCCAGGCACCAGTTATGTTGGGATGACATTGTCTGGACAGTGTGGTGTTAAGGGCTGTGGCTCTGCTGATTTGCAAAATTACAAACAATTCCCGCACTGTGCAGGGAAGCAACTGGAAGAAAAGCTGCTACAGCTATAAGCTTAAGGCGTGGATCTATGGGCTGGAGCACCAAACCTCAAGCTAGAAAGACCCATTGTACCCAGGTGACTATTTACTGTAAGTCTGCTGCTGACTCTACTGCTGTTGTGATGTGTAGCTGATCTGCATATAAACAGCACATCTGGCACCATGGATGTGTATAACAACATATAAAGAGCACACCAGCACCCATGGATGTGTAGAGTGAGAAAGGTGACTGAACTGCAAGGTGTGCCAAGCCCTTAGCACACTCCCCTGCTGCACCCAGGGCCTCTGGAATAGTTACTCTTCCTGTGTTGCTGCTGCTCCCTGAGCCCTGGGTTGGCTTCTCTCTTGTGCTATGTTACACTCATTCATCCTCTCCTTTTGATGGAACATCCAGAGACTTTGACTGGGATCCAGCAGCTCCTGATTTCTAATCTGGCTGCAGTAAATTTTGTGTCTGAATTGCAGTCATGCTAAGTACCATACCATCCATTGCATTCTGCTGTTGTGTTAGTCTCTGCCTTCATCTATTTGTTTCACAGATGGAGCACGTGAAAAATAATTCCATAGTAAGGCCAGGTCCAAGAATTACAAAAAAACACCTCCTCTCTGTTGGTAGTCTCTCAGACAGGCTGTTCTGTGACCAGCAAATAGAAGGTCTGTGCATCCCTCCTGTAGAGGTAGTCTTCTAGAGAATGTGGAGGCACACCACCAGGGAAATATATGAGTGTAAGCCTTCATTGCCAAATACAATCTTTGGATAAACAGAAGACTTCAGACTCTAAGGCACCTTTTCACAAGTGCTAAATTCATACCCAAACAAATGCTAACAAAACCTCTCATGTCTTTATATTATGCATAGCCAGTAAAAAAAGATCTAGAGCCCTTTGGGGAGAGCCTCTTGAAGCACTTGGGGACGCACTCAATGTGTGGTCAGGTCTGAGTGTCAGCAGAGCAGGTATTTATTTATGCCCACTGGGTTTGGCAGGAACCCAGCAGTACAGTATATTTCGCTCTGTTACACAGGCTTTTATTGTTGAATCAGCTTTATTTAATGGGAGCTTTCTATAATAGGTTCCTGTTATGGAAGGCCTCCTCTAAAGGTGAAGAAACAGTTCAGTTTCCAGGACCATGCAGCCATTGTTTGTGCTACTGAGGGCAAGTAACCAAGTGATGGCTGATGGCTCATTGAGGGCTTACACCAGTCCATAAAGAAATGGATTGACACCAGCCAATTCAATTTGCACGAACCATGTCCTAAGAGTTTTTTCTTTGTTACCTGACCTGAACAAGAACATCCCATTGCATTTTGTGGGTTTGGTTTGGGACCCTAAACAGTCCTGGGTGAGTTTGAACAGAGATCAGAAAGTGCTCTGGAAATAAAATGCCCCAAAGTGCACTGTCCATCTTTTGTGGGATGTAGTCCTAAGAAGATCAAACTCTAGACTATTGCTATTCAGTTCTGTTTTCCAGGCTGCACGAGCCATGAACCTAACAGTGAATTAGGTTAAACTTCTTTCTCCCTTGCAAAGAGTTACCTTGGTTATTTATAAAGATAACAGAAAGGTTGCAATAAAGTCACCTGTGTTGCCAGATCTTGGTGCTTTGCTCCTCATAGAATGACTACTGTGATACTGAAGCTGGTGCCTTGCATAGTGTGCTGGGTGAAGCAGGAGTTGAGAGTGTCCCAGTGGTCAGCATGGAGCTTGAGCTTCTGCTTTCCCACTAGAGTGTACTACCTGCACACTCTTGCGACTCACCCTGATGCTGAATTGTAGGGTTTTTTTTAAAGATAACCCTTGGAATTTATGCATCAGCAATGTCGTTCTGTCTTCCTGGGGTGTTTTGTGACTGACTTCAGTGTAAGGCTCTTAGATGCTATTGTAGTGGAGGCCATGAGAAGTCCTGAAAAAGGTGGTCACAGGAGAGCATGGCAAATCCCAGCTAGAACAGCAGCAGCATGTAAACTGCTGGGAAATTAGAGGTGAGCTCACCGATCCAGGCGACTGTAGGGTGGTTTAATTAAAGCAAAACAAGATCTCTTCACAGATGCTCATCTGAACAGTAGTTTGACCAATCCCATATGTTTGCCTCAAAAGTAAATAAATGAGAAAACCTCATTATGCAGGAGCCTGTTCTAAGGGTGCACAAGAGGTCTGACACGTGGACATGCAAGTGCAGCATGCCACATTTTGGCTGTGAGACAGATCCACCTCCCAGCACAGGCATGGCTGAGGGCTGAGTGTGTGGATGTGACCGGAGGCAGAGGGAAAAGCTGTGCCTGTTCTTTGATAGTATGAAATGGCCCTTGGGGCCAGTCTAGTGGGACAAATTCCATCTGGTGAGGGTGGGAGGGGAGGGAGGGCAAGAGAAGCAGATGAAGAAAGGGCAGCGGTTTTAGAGTTTTCTAGGGCAGAGCTGCCTGTGCCAGCCTGTCATAGCTGCATTGCTGAGCTGTCTTGCTTTATAATGTTTATATTTATTTCCCTTATTCTTCCAGTACTTTTTGGAATACTTTCATGTCCACCTCTTTCCATTCCTCTCTGGTATCCCATTCTAATAAAAGCATAACTGTGCCAACGACAAAAGATCCCGAACAGAAGAATCAATGCTTTTACAGGACGTTCTCTTTTTAGTCTTTTTTAAAGGCATGTCTTTTCTTTACAATGAAAGATGAAGCATTTTCTTTTATCCTTAAACTTTACTGTCATGTTTTATTAAGTCAAAATGATAGTTACAGTCAGAGAAAAGCAGGATATGAATTCCTGGTACAGCCATTTTTAAAATGTGCTTTGTTTTAAAGCCCTGAAGATTGATTGAAGGTATTTTTCTCTTAGACGTGGAGCTTTAGTCAAAGGGGGCCTGATCTGAGTTGCCCTCTGTAAATCAGGATTAGTTCCTGTGAAATCAATGCAGTTATAAAGATACAATACAGGGTGAGTTGGAAAAGACTTACCCCTGAGAATGAATAAGGGAGGGACAGTGGGTGATCCCCTCAATGCTGCACTTGTGCAAGGGGGTGAAGGCATGAGGCAAAGCAGAATTATTTGCTACCCCTATTGGGCTGCCATGAAAGGGACTGGGTGAGAAATGGGCATGCAGCAGTGGGGTTGTGCCCTGTGGTTGCAAATCTCAGCTTCGGAGATGCACTGAGCGTGCAAGACCTCCTGCTTTACCCAGGAGGAGCAGCTCATTGCCCATCCCCTGCCACCATCAATACAGTTAGGGAGACCCATGAGCTAAGAAAGCCTGATTTAAGAGACAAGAGGGTAGTGGCAGAAGTGGTATTCTACAAAATACCTGTCTCTGGAGCATATTACACCAGTTCCAATAGAGCCTGAATTTGTTGACCTACTTTTGGAGAAGGGTCAGAGGGATTCACTGTAGGAGTAGGAGAGGGGAGAGAGATGCTCCATCACTGAGCCTTGGAACTGTGCAGAGGCACAGAGGACAGGCTTTTGTGAGGAAGAGATAAACCTGGATAGATAATCTTATTGGACACTTTTATTTATTTATTTTTTAATGTGTCTTGGTAGTGTGTATGTGGGGGAATAGCTAAGGTGGTAAAGGTACAACAAGATAAGCAAATAAAGAATTGAAACAATATGTCCTGTGTGAGATTTGAGTTTAACCAGGGATCTGAGCTCTTGTCTCTCATCTGCTCCGAAACCTAGACAGCTGATTTCTTGAGCCCTAAGCCATTTTGAGCAGACAATCTAATAAGAACAGCTCTTATTTCAGCATTTAGCTGTATCTAAACAGCCTAGGGAATGGAATGCAAACCATTGCTAGCCTGGGCTCTGCTTAGGATGTGCAGTGGTTTTAGCAGTTTGGATGAGGTCTGGTCCTAAGCACTGGTCATGCTCCAGCCCTCCCACTGAAAAACTGCAGCTTGGGCAAAATTGGAGGTTTTAGATTGGCCATGTCCAGTAGAATTTAAACATTTACACTTCATAACTAGTTGCTGGACTCATTCAGGCAGTTACTAGTTTGCTCTTGGCATACAAATGACCTGTTCTTGCACATGGCACTGGCTTAATATTTGGAGTAAGGTTTTTTTCAGAAATAAAGTTGCAGCAGCTGGAAATAGCCATTACTGTGTTAGAAGCTCAAAAAGTTGAGAATAAAATGAGCAAGGCAGCCTGGGAATGGGCAGGTCGAAGGAGTAACCTTTTGGAATGCTATCTACTGTCTGAATATTGTTCAGCTGATGCTCTAGGGCTCTGGCTTCTGTCGCCCTTAATCAAGCTGGCATTTACCCATTGACTCTAACTCCAGTAGACACCAGTTCAGGGCTGCCCATGACACTGATTTTGTTGAACTTTCCAGGACATGAGAGCTCCACACATTTGATGGATGTAGTCGGATATAGGAGACAGGGGACTTAGGGGTGTTCCTTTTTCACCTTTGTTTGGTCATATGTTACTTTCCACTTCACATCAAATTTCAAACCACTATTTTCATCCATTCCCTGTGACATTAAGGAAAAAGAAGATGGAACTTTACCCCAAATACTGGTTACAGCTTTCTAAGGAACACTGAAGTCTCTTGGACTGTGGTAAAGCCTCCCAAAGAAAGTGGCAGAAATCCAGCTACTTGGCATATTTTACAACTAGTCCAGACAAAACACTAGTAAATGTACTCTGCTTTGGCACAGAATAGGCTGTGGGATGTTATGAAGCTTTCCAGTATGCAACTTTTAATCATTTCATGACCCCGATGACTGTGAAACTTGAATTTACTCATCTGCTGATTGTAGACCACATAGGCCCTAGAGGACCATGGGGCCCTACTGTGCCTCTTTGATTTAAGGAGTTTTTTCACCTAGCTTGAGAGCATTGTTTGGATGCTTAGTACATGAAAATTACCATACTGGCTTAGAATGAAAGTCTGTCTAGATTAGTACCTTGTTTCTAGGATTAGCCAGTAATCGCTTCACTGGGAGGAGTAGAGCATGCACAAAGTGAGATTTCCATGACTGCCTCTTCCATTTTCCTGCAAGGATATCAGACAGTGAAGTCATCCTTCTGCCTCTTGTGCTTTTCCCACAACAACTAGCTCCCATCTGAGGAAAGTCTGGCTTTGTCTTTTTTGGAACTTCTAAGTGGATCTGAGAGCTATACAAAATGCATCTCCCTGGGGTTTATATCTTCGTGCTGTGTTTCACTTCTGATTCTACACTGAAAAAATGATCATTTGTACCAGAGACTGAAAATATAATCTGATGCTTCATCATCAATAATTTTCATTACAGCATGACTTGCACAACATCTCCATCATCTGAGATGGCACAGTACCCAGTGGTGTACACCCTGCAGTATACTTTTGCTTAATGACTAAACACTGTGCTGGCCTTAGCTTTGAATGATTTCACATCTCTTACTTCTGCCAGTCCCATTTTTTAATTTAACATGATATTTGCTGTGTTCAGAAATACCCTCTGTAGTGAAGCACTGTAGAACCTCCTTTGGAGAACGGGAAGGGGATTTTATACAGCCCTGCATAAAATCTGCATGTATATGGGGCTGGAAAAAATGTGGAATGCTGTAATTTCTCCCTCACACTAGTTGGGAAACTGAGTTGCTAGAACTACCCCAAATCCCGAATGCCAATGCTATTTTCAGTCAATGGTAGCTAGCTACTGCTGAAGACATGCATAATGGATGTATTGGCAACTCATTTTTATACCAGTGCTTAAAATCACAGAGAAATACTGATAAGAATAAAATCCATCTTTCAAACCAGCTGTCTCCCATTGCTGCTGTAAGCAGTCCTTTATTGCTCCTGTGATGCCCGAAGACCTTTATAAACTTTTTCCAGCTCCTTGATGCCACAATATTGTCCCCTGTATTGGAGTTTGCTCCATGCCATGATCCTGTCATTGTGTATCAGTGCCTCATGTTGCCAGCCACCAGCCTGGCCACTTCAGCTCACTGAAGGTTTTTTGGAGACTTTAAACAAAAGTATAGAGATATTTGGCACTGCAGGTGTTGACTGTTATGCTACCTTTACGAATCACTACACTCACAGGAATTGAAAATCTCATTATGCGTGAGTTTAATCAGAATCAGTTTTATCACTAGATAAGAGTTAAGGGTAGGAGACTCAATTTGCTTGAAAACATGTGTTTGCAATAATTGAACAAAGTTACATAGGAAAATACAATATGCACACCAGTAAGATTAAATTTGGCAATGCAGACTTTCCTAAGCTGCAGCAGCATCTTGGGGAGCTTATGGCATGGACTAATTAATCCTCTATCTCCTGCCACAGGCCTGGTACACCCAGGGGAGTTTTTAGAGCTGTATCTTTTCTGCTGCTATTGTTAAAAATGCTCATGTAGAAAAGGCATGACTTTCCCCTCTCCTAGCTTGAGAGTGAGTGCTCCTCCTCTTCAGCTGTGCCTTGGCTCATGTGACTGGGAGCTCTAGCATCCCTGTGCTAATACAGGCAATTGACTCACTTCTCACCATTCTCCCCATTGAGTTCTTTTAATTTTTATGTTACCTTAATTAGCACTTTCCTGGCAACAGCTTTAAATTGGCTTCACGTTTCAAGATATTTAAAACAGCCATGGTAAAATGTATAAATCTCTTATTAGAACAGCATTAAATGCACGTGTGTTCCCATGCTGACTGATGTTGGCCCTTCCTTAGAAATCTCTTGAATGAAGCATGACATTTAAACATGGAAATGTCATGAAACTGAGGCATGAGGTGTCTACACCAGAGGACACATTTACGTCAGGGGTATTTGAGATTTCATGTTGTTTTCTCTGGCCTTTGCACACTGGCTGCTGTGTAAGGCCATGCACCCCAAAGGTACACAGACATAGATCTTTAGGGAGCTGTGCACTTCCCTTCTCTTTGAAGTCAGAAGCCCAAATACAGTTGTAAATGGGGTTTGGTTGAGTTTTGGTTTTTTTTGAGATGCTGTTTGTGGAATATTATCTTTTGTGCTTGGCACAAGTGGGGTTGGGGTGAAAGGGGAACCTTCGTCCTTCTCTAACCATGTTACATACTCTGGATAAGCATTAGTCTTTCTGAAAGTCGAATTATTTGTTTTTCAGGTATCTTCCCTGGGCCTACCTTGGAAGCTAAATCTGCAGCCATCCTTCAGTCATGGTTGTTTCAAGATTAAAGAGCATTTCCCTGTCACTGCCAAGCCTTTTTCTTCTTGCTTTTCATCTCTCAGCATCACAGAATGTACCTGAATACTCTGAAGCTGAACATCCGCAATGTGTTAGGAAAGAACACCCCATGATTGCTTTTGAAGGTAAGACCCTCTATGTCTGCTTCAAGTTCCAGTAGGATGATCCATTTTGAAGTCCTTCCTGGTGTTGTTACAGCTGATGGTGTAGTCTGTCCAGTTTTCCTTTCACCTTCCATCCACAGGCCAGTGCCAGTGGCCTGGTGAGTTATATTTCCTTTGATGCTTCTACAGTGTTTTAACTCCAAGGTTTCACAGCAGTCACTTAATTCAAGCAGTTTTGGGACAACTAATCTAATAATTTCCATTTCCAATTCAATTTTCAATATGTTCCTCACTGAAACTGTGTTTCAGTTTCCTTTTCTCTAACTGAATTCAGTAATGCTTGCATGCCTCACCTGGTTGCCTGGATCCAGACAGAAAGTGAAAAGTGTTTGAGAATTTAGACATACTTGAATGCAAGAGAAGTACATTGTTTTAGAATTGCAGGGAGTGGTTGTCTTTTTGTTTGTTGCTTTGATTGTTATTGTTGGCTCACACAGTTATGTACTTATCACCCCTGCTAGTTGTTTTTCTGTCTTTCACCTTGGCATTTGCCTTGACAAGGTCTTAAAAAATGTGAGAGGGGGCCTTTGTGTTGCAGCATCCTGCCAAATATGGGCAATCGTTTTACTATTCTTTTGCAACATGGAATTTCTCTCGTCCTTACCTCAGTTGGATTTTCCATGAGTGTAGGTTTGCTCCTAAATTGCTGTCTTGTCCAATCGGACCACTTCCCCAAACATCAGATCATTATATTGGTGCCACCATTATTTTTTAATTCACCCCAGACTCATGTTAAGCTCAGTGTGCCAGCATCATCAGCTACTGAATCTCCTTGCTAAAAATGGTTTCCTCCTAAATCTTAAAATATTGATTTTGGTTCCCGTTTAAGGCTTTGCAATGCATCTCCAGTTACATTCTTCACTAAAGGCAATTAAGTACCTTGCAATGTGTCTCTAGTTAGGTTCTTTGCTAAAGGCAATTTCTTTGTGTTGTGACCTTTGAGATAGGGTTTCCAGGAAGAAAGTAGTCAAAGGCTTCCTTGTTGACCTTTTAGGGTTCTTTTAGAGCTTTACTTTTCTTCACAGAGGAGGAAACTCTTGTCTCTTAATTTGGAAAGTGTAAGAGATTTCTTGTCTGTTTTCCATTATCTCTGCTTTAAAGGTTTAAGTGGATTAAAGTAAATTAACAACATTTTTAAGCCTACATGATATGCCACTGTCTCTAACCTTGCCCTGGTAGGATGGCTAAATAAACCTTGATTTTAATTGCTAAATAAGTCTAACCATCTGTTTAACTGAGGAGGGGTGAAAAGAGAAACCCTTGTGGTTAAAAACGTGGCAGAACTCAGTTGGATATTTAAAGAGGTAATACAATAATGAGGATGTAATAGGTACAGAAATGAGAAGTATGCACTCTTCCTATTAACTGGGAACACCAAACTTTCAGTTTACAGAGGATGTGCTTGCGGGATCCAGTACTGAGATAAATCATTCTGCAAGGAATATTACAGCCTCAGTTCCTGCTGTTGAGGAATCGGTGGGCATCTTTTGGCACTCCATGTGCTTCTCTGCAGAAGAAGTGGCTACATAAACAAACTCATAATCTGCCAGTTTGCTTTGTTTTAATCAGGAGTGATTTGTCACAGAAAAAAAAAAATAATCTCTCTTCCCCTTTCACTGGTTTTGCTATCTTCCTCTAATGATAGAGAGCAAAAACTGGTATGAGTTAATTAGAATCATACAAAAGAAATAAAGATTAAAGTTGCAGACTCATCAAGAAAATTACATAGATTATAATTTGGGCCTCTTAAACATGAGTTAGATTCAGAGTTCCTGTTTTTATTTCTCAGCACATCTTTGCTCGTGATTGTTCATGATACAGTTTAATCCTGTGTTTTATATTGCTATGGAAAGGGTGAAAAAGAGAGAATACAATACATGACTTCCTCATTTAAGCAGAAAGGAGTCTATGTATGCAAAATGCTTTTACTTTAGCTGCATTTGGATGTGAAGAAATGCCTGTTTCCTCACAGAGTCCATTCCCCAGACTACCTGCTGTTACTTGTGACCTAGAGAAAATATTCTAGACAAGCTGAGGGGCCTAAATTCTAGTCCTGAATGTGCTTAATTTACATGCTTAAGATAAACTTGGTGCTGCCAGGGCTGGGAAGGGACTGAATGATGAATGATGTGTCTTAGCAGACTGCATAGAGATTGTGAGGGACAGGTTAGGAATTTGTGCTGTGAGTGCTGTCCTGTGTTTGCACAGAACCAAACTCCCAGAACAGTGCCCCAGTTTCCCTGAGGCTTATAAATGATGCTCATTTTACAGTTCACCAACAATAATAACGTACCCTATCTGGGCTTTTCATAATTAGATTGTTCTACTCTGTGCTTATAGGAAATCCAGTTAAAGTTTGATTTCCCCTGTTAGATCAATAAGAAAATGATCTTTTACTTCCCAGGAGCCTGTTTCTGGTGTCTTATTACCTGTTTGGCTGTGAGTGGGTAGCTACATTAAGGATCTTGCATGCGTGTTTGTTTTCCAGTGAGTTGAGAAATCAGTGTAACAAGTCAGGTATGGTTTAAGTGCATCCTTTTTTATTTATGTATGTATATACACCTGCGTCCAAGTCTCATTTCACTGAACAGTATGTGATGCTAGCACGGCTCCACTGTGAACCACTCTGATAAGGCCAACACTGGAGAAACTGCTTCTAGTTCCTGTCAATCATGCTCATCTTTCTTGTCTTTTCCATATATATAACTTATAGCGGGTAGATCAGTCAATGCGTTTGCAACTGGGCTGTGCCCTTGCCATGCTGTCCTGGTTCATAGCAGTGTTCTTCATTGTTATACAACTGTTTTCTAGGCATAAAGTGCCTTTGCTATTCACTAAAGATATTTGGAGCTACTCTGTTATGTGCCCCTTGGGAAAGCCAGAAACATCTTCTGCCATGGCAATACTATTTAAGACTTGTTATTTTGAGAGCCAGAGCTATGACTGACATGCATATATGTTTGTAAAGGCTGCACAGTGCTTGGTTTCAGCTTGTTTACCAAGGAAGTGCTTAAAAGTTTGCAAACTCATCTGTGATATCTGTACCTCTTGAATGTTCACAGCTTCACTGGAAATGAGTTGTAGACATGTTTTAGCTTGCAGTTTCTATCATTATTTATTTCTCATTAGTTTTATCCATTAAATCACTATGCTCAGGAAAAAGTATGATAGATTTCCCAGGTTATTCTCTGTTCTGTCTCCCAGAGCTTTCTCCCCTGGGTCATGGCAGTCAGTGTAAGCTGGACGAACATAATTTGTCCCTGCTTTAATAATTGCAGCCTTTCCTCATCCATAAAGACACCTCAACTGATCCCATGCTGAAGGACAGGAGAGAGGTGGACTTGGTTAAATAGTTTATATCCCAGATCTTGTCAGGACTGCAAATCTCAGCTATGTGGACTGTATCATCACAGCTGGTGTGAGTTCTCAATGTGCAGAATTTCACCCATTTTCTAATCCTCACTCTCTCCTAGATGCAGACAGATTGCTCTGTCTGTTGCTTCAGATTTTCAAAATCAATTAGTTTGGGAGTGTTTAAATCTGGGATTTTACTTCAGTCTGTATGTAATTGTTACTTCCTACTAGATGAAGGTAATTCAAGTTGCTTGAATGTAGCTTGCTGTACATTTTCTCAATATTTTCTTTCCTTAAACAACATTTCATTGAAATGTGGCCAGCTTCAAACACTGCAATCTGCAGGGAGCAGTTCTGTGTTTGCTTGTTGTATTGAAAGCAAAAGCAGTTATAACTTTGTGGGCTGAAGGATAATGGGGTATGATTTATTTCTTTTGAAGGTTTTTGACATTTTACCAAACATCCCCACTATTGTTGAATCTGTTACTAATCCATTATTCCCTTTCCTGTATATTGATGGAAAAAAGCACATTAGCATCCATCAATTCCAAAGGTCAATTAGGAAAGTCCCTTAGGAAATTTTGAGAAAGATTTACACTTTTCTTGACCAAGTGAGATGTTGGCAGTCCAAACCAAAATTTTAGTTAACAAAGGATGAAGATTGTGGGGTGAAGTATGAGAGGTGAGATATATATATATATGTGTGTGTATATATATATATGTATCTCAAAAGGAAGGCAAAATACACTATGGGCGAATTGTGTTCATAGCCTTGCTGCCCTTGACTCTCCATACAGGGACTCCAAACATTAACCAATGATGGAGTGTTGACTGGAAACTGGTGGCATTCTGTAGGTGCTACAAAATAGTTGACCTTCAGTGCATTTCAGTGTAGATTTTGTTTCCATTAAGCAAGCCTTGTGGCAATTTTCTTTTTAATCTTGAAATATGGAACTGTGGCAAATGAAGCTGATGTTTTCTTCTTTAGGGTTGACTTATAACTTGTTTGAAAATTATGACTAATAAAGCCATAAATATACAGTGGTTAGAGAACTAATTTCCTCTCAACAAAAATTCTTAATATTACACCCAACAGCTTTCAGTATATTTTGCGTTCCATAATAATTAAAACAATAATGATGCTAGTTCTTTGACACTTCCCCACTAATGGTGTCCAAGACACTTCACAAATAATCATAATGAGATTTGATTGAAAAAATGATTCAGTGTGCTGTTCCTTGGGGCCTTGAGAATAAAAGGGGTCTAGGAAGAGTGCCCTTCATTCACAAATTGCTTTAGACAGAATGAACCAAGACAAGCAAGAGAGAAAAGGAAAACTGCAGTGAAGATTCAGGAAACAAAGACATTGAGAAACTCTTACTGTTGGAATGAGGAAAGGTAAAACTTTAAAGAGGTACAGTAGCTCAAGTGAAGAAGCATCCTCTGACCATGAGTGGTGGTGAGGATGATGACAGGGAGGGCATGCTCTACAGCAGGACGGAGTGAAGTGGGGTCATGTCGTGTAGCAACAGGTACTCAGAAGGTTACCAGCATGAAAGACGCTTGTCAGCAGCAGAGTAACTTATTTCTATTTTCCAGAGGTCCTGCTGGTGTAGCTGATGCTAACAGCAGCAGCTAACATCAGCATGTGCATGGTCCTTTCTTTGGCACAGTGGTTGGATCTAGGACACAGAAGTGGGCTGCCTCTTTTCAGATCTCAGGCAGCACCTCAGAAAAAGGAAACAGGGTAGAAAGCAAAGCAATGTGCTTTTCTCCTTTTTCTGTTGTTCAGTGCAAACAACATGCCTTATGGAGACCTCATTCTCAGGTTTAAAGTTTGCTTGGCATAGTTCGTTGAATCATACAACTATTCAGGTTGGAAAAGACCCTTGGGATCACTGAGTCCAACCATCATCCCTACTCTACAAAGTTTTCCTGACTAGTTCTCTAACTGAATACGTTTGTGAGCAAGTGGTATTGGCAAACCTCATTTATTTACCACATCTGCTTCTGACAAGTGTTAATACATCATATTCTTCTAAAACCTTCTAGTCAAGGATGTCAATATACTTTGATAAAGTTCACTATAGTGCTAGTAATCTCAAAAGAAATATTCTTGTTTAATCATGCAGGGTTCACCCTGGAAAGCTTCAGTCTCCGCTCAGTCAAGCACTTAATGTATACTTACCTTGAAGTCAATGGGATTGTGTATTTGAGACAAAGCATATGCTTGTGTGCTGAGCTAGGCCACAGTCAAAGTGCACAACACTGAACTATCAAGTCTGTAAAAGGAAATCCTAGCATATAATTTTGTTTCTAGAGGGTTCTGCTAGCATTAAGTCCAACTGGTCACCTTGTTACTCTAATCTGGCTGAATCCAGTGATTAAGAAATCAGACATGTTCCTGGATTTAGCACAGGATTAACTGGGGGAAAATCTGTGATCTGAAGTACACAGACTGGTTTAAAGGTTTTTATGATATTTTCTAGCTTTGGAAGGTGCCTGGAAAATCCTGAAGAAACTCTTGTGCTTTGGCATAGAAAACTCTGGCTTCGTATATCATAGTCATAGAATGGTTTGAGTTGGAAAGGACCTTAAAGATCATCTAGTTCCAACCACCCCTGCATGGGCAGGGACACCTCCCACTTGATCAGGTTGCTCATAGCTCCATCCAACCTGGTCTTGAACACTTCCAGGGATGGAGCATCCACAACTTCCCTGGGCAACTTGTGCCAATGTCTTACCACCCTCACACAAAAGAATTTCTTCCTAATGCCTAACCTTAATCTACCCTTTTCCAGTTTTAATCCATTTTCCCCTTGTCCTATCACTATGCACCCTTGTAAAAAATCCTTCCCCAGGTTTTCTGTAGGCCCCTTTCAGATACTGGAAGGCTGCTATGAGGTTTCCCCAGAGCCTTCTCTTCTCCAGGCTGAACAGCCCCAACTCTCTTAGCCTGTCTTCATGGGAGGTGCTCCAGCCCTCAGATCATCTTCTTGGTCCTTCTCTGGACTCACTCCAACAGCTCCTGGTGGCCACGCTTCTTTTGATGAAGCGCAGGACACAATTGGCTTTCTGGGCTGCAAGCGCACGTTGCCGGCTCGTGTTGAGCTTCTCGCGCACCATCACCACCAAGTCCTTCTCCTCTGGACTGTTTTCAATCCATTCTCCACCCAGCCTGGATTTGTGCTTGGGATTGCCCTGACCTAGGTGCGCACTTGGCCTGCTTGAACTTCATGCAGTTTGCATGAGCCCACCTCTCAAGCCTGTCAAGGTCTCTCTGAGTGGCATCCCTTCCCTCCAGCATGTCAACCTCACCTCAAACTTTGGCGTCATCAGCAAACTTGCTGAGGGTGCACTCAATGCCACTGTCCATGTCACTGACAAAGATGTTAAAGAGCACTGGTCCAAGTACTGAGCCTTGGGGAGCCCCATTCATCACAAGTGTCTATCACCATACTGTGAGATCATTCATCCTTTCCTTTTTATAACATTGGGTGATCCTCAGAATGTATTTTAATGGAAATGGTTGAGCTGCAACTGACATCTCCAGTTCCATCTCTGGTGAGCCAGCAAAGAGGGTCAACTTCTATTTCAGAAGTTCATCAGAATCACGTATCTGGTTCTGAGGCAGATCTGTCTACCTGCAGGTGAAATTCAAGGAGAGTTTAGCCAAGCTTTTTCTGCCCTCTGCTACATTCTTACCAGGGAAAACAGTTGTCCTGAATCTTCCACAGTCTCTGCTGGCACAAGTGGCTGATGTAGAGATGTAATTGTAAGGACAGTGGAAAAAAAATGCCTCCAGATGTGGAGGAGGCAGATTGAATGATGTTTGAATGATGACAAAGGAGTGTTTTTTCCATCAGACTGCAGTGGCTGTAGGAGCCAAGATGCAGCTTGCTTTCCTGTCTGAAAAGAGGGATTATGCTTATCAGAATGTCATAGGAAGCTGCAAATGATGCATGAGCACTCACCTTATCTTTCTCAGGGAGAGAGATTTCGTGACAGCTGCAGGGCTTGTCTCAGTAAACAATGGATCACAGTATTTAAACACTCTGCAACATACTTAAGACAACAAGAAAGCTCTGCATTTGCTCATAGTGGGGCTGGGTGTTGCACCCTATTGAGGAGTTTCCCAAGGTGGTTGTGGGCACAGGGCTGTGGCTGCATCACACCATGCAGTGCTGTGTGGGGTAGCAGGTAAGATTTCTGAGGAGGGCTGTTCTGGAGGGGAGGCAGTGTTAGAGTAGTATTTGCCCTGGTTGGTGGCCAACTGAGGAAATCCAAATCCATTCTTTCTGTGCTGTGTGGACACACACCTGTGGTCCTGTTGATCTCAGGCATGGCAAACAGAAATGGTCATGGACAGTCATCCATATCCTACAGTCTTGCAGCATTGTGATGTCTTCTCTTAATCGGCCATTGCCAGTGAGGATCTGCAATGCTGAATGTTAGTTGGGGTTTGAGGTCTTGTGGGGGTCTGAACAACAGCAGCCATGCTGAAGAGGGAATAGCCTCTCTCATCCTACATGACTTCTTTCCCAGGCCTCAGGCTGAGGTCTGGGTCCTCACAGAGTGGAAGGCTCCTGGCTCTTCCCTGGGGCAGGTCTTGATTGAGCTTCTGCCTGCCTGTCACCATGCTCAAATACAACCCAAATGAAACAGAGACCAGGCCAGGACTGGCCTTTCTGATGGAACAGAAATGCTGAAGAACTGTTGAAATGTGTAGAATTTGGAATGTGCCTCACAGTCCTTCTGTCTCCTTCCTTGAGGGTCCCAAGGATCCCATACTGAGAATGAGCACTAGTTCATGCTTATTAGCTGGTGGTCTCTTTTCCTGGGATTGAATCCCTGGGTTCTTCCTGATAGACTAGTGTGTTTTGCCAGCTGCTCCATATTAATAATAAAAAAGTAAATAAAAAAGCAATAATAATTGTACTTTTGCAAAAATTACATTTGGACTAGGTTATTTTTATTTTCCACGTTGAAACAATTTAGTAACCCTTGTTTTGAAACAATGATTAAAATTTAGGGAACAAAGAGTCAAGGTGCTCAGTATGCATTAGCAACAGTTAGTGCCTCCTGTGCATCCCATACTTTACAGATTATTAGGCCCTGGTGCACTTAGTCCCTAAACCCAATTAATAATTGGAAGCACTGAGACACTAAATAATTTGATGATTTGCCCAAGACAGAGAGAACTCCAATGTCAGTGCCACTGGGCACTTGAAACCATGCCTATTGCTCCAGATGTCATTTCTCTTTTGGGATGGAAGAAGCTCAGCAAGATCAGCTCATGGAGGAGCTGTAGGCTTTGAGGGGAGAGGCACAAAATAATTGAGTTTTGAAATAACTTCAAATGATAACATGTCTAGGTTACTATGATTGTTGTGATTCCTATGGCTCTGTGAAAGTGTAATCTGAGTCTTTGGTTCTTTTTTTTTCCTCTCCAGGGTGGTAAAGAGCAGAGCCTTTTCTTCTATCTTCTTCCTTTCTTTAATAGCTTAGAGATGGGACTCTTCCCTCTTTCACAATACCAAGACAGAAAAAGTCGTCTTTCTTCTTCCAGTCATCTCCCATCCACAGGTTCTTGAACAGGCTGGAGAAGGACATTAGCAACTCTTGCTTCTTGGATCTCATTGAAAGCACTGCAAACAATTATCATAGTGACTCAACAGGCCACTCCTGGGTCAGCTCATTGTTTCTCTCATCTGAGGAGGAGTTTCATAATTGTCCAAGGTGGGAACAATTGACTGAGAGAGCAGGAGATGAGGTAGAAACATGGCTGGAAGCTGAAGACTGCTAGAAAAGAAAGCAGGAGTGGGAGGGGAGGTGAATATGGGGTCAGAGGTGTAAACTGAGTGAAACCATGAAAATGAGACAGCTGGAAGAATGTTCAAGTTGGATTTGGGTATTGAGGGGAAAGAGAAGGAAACAGCTGGTTTGGTCCATTTTGTAGAGGGGGTTGTTCTCTGCCAACAGCCTTCTAAATTCTCATAATTGTGAGTGGAGATCAGAGATTTAAGAAGGCAATGAAGCTAGAAATTGCAGCAGTTAGGATGAGGACATTTAATGTACAATTAAAGATTTCAACAGATCAAGTTAAAGAAAAAGAGAATACCAGTAATGAGGTGGAGGTGGTGATGGGAAGACAAGACAGCAGGGTGATAAGTATCTGTAGGAGGACTTCTGGGGTAAAGCCAACTTGAATTTTTTGGCCTCATGAGTAAAGTTGAGCTCTGAGTGCTGACACATTTGTTTGCTCAGCTCTGCCTGCACAGCAAAAGATTTCTTCTTCCCTGATAAATTTGCTGAATTGTGGAGTGGTTTTGTGTTGTGGAGGCTACTTTTACATCTCAGCCTGGGGTAGGAGGGAAAGTTGTTGTGTTTTTTTTTTTCCAAAAACAATTGCACTAACCCACGATGTGACCTACAACAGGGTGATATTAAATTATGATTGTCAGTCTAATCAAGATAACAGTGTAAGTAGATTTGAGCTTCTGTGCATGCTTGCACTTGCTGCATTTGAGAAGACAGTTGGTAGCATGGGTAGGTCATTAGCCTTCTCATCTTTGCTCACAGCTTTGTTTTCTTTGCCTCTGATGTGTTCTGGTTTGTGGCCCATACAGAATGGAAACTGTGGCCTCAGTCTTAGCAGGCAACTGTCTAGTCCATGAAAAGTTCTCTGAATACTGAGGATGATTGTACCAGAGAATGGTCTAAGATGGTAGGTCTGATTCTGAAAAGGTGATATTTTGTCAGTCTATACCAAGAAAAGAGCCTGAGACGTTATGTTACAAAGTGATTTGCATCTGTTGGTCATAGTTGGGATCCAACATTGAGAGTCCTCCAGGATAGTGGGTGGTCTGAAAAAGATCTAAGTGGTTGAGTACTTGCAAACTGGAGTATCTACTAGTTCCTAAACATGGTTTGCCCTGTGCCAGAGCTGAAGCAAACCAAAAGGAGAGGAGACTGCAGAGTTACAGAAGACATGGCTGTCATCTGGGCCTCCTCATGATTGGTGAAATACTCACACACAGTGATTAAACATGCCATGAACTAGTAGGCTGAGTTAAGACAACTTTCAAGAGACCATAACTAGGCAGTAAAGGAAGCACTCAATGTGTGGCCAAGTTAACACTGCACAAAAGTAGGTCTGAGTATCTGCAGAATAGATATTTATTTATTCCCATTGAGTCTGGCAGGCCCCCAGTGTTATACGTATGCTCTACTTCATTGCACAAGCCTTTACTGTTGAATCACCTTATTTTACAGGGGTTTTATATAGTGTATGTGGTTCAGGTTGTATTTTCTGGAATGGAGTCCCTCTCAATCTTACTCCTTCTTCAGCTTCCCTGTCTCCCTCCCTTAAGGTTTTTTTATGATATCCTCAAAGCTTTTCTGTGCAATCCTAGGATAGGAACATGGTTAGTCTAAGTATGTGGGTATACCTTTATTTTGCACAAAGAATCCTCTGTCTTGTTTAGTTCAGTTTCTTTTGTTCCAGAGTAGGAAATCCATGCTGAGAATTATTCCAGAAGAAATGTTCTTAAATACCAAGTGGTAAGGCTTGCTCTGTGCACCTAACAATGGCTTTGCACTTTCAAGGCATGGGCATTTAACCTCTCCGCTCCTGTGTGGTGTGTGCTGGATATAGAAGGCTGTTGCAGCCTGTGTGAGATGGAAGCCACAAGTGGGCTCAAGTGAGATAAGGCAGCAAAAGCCACCATTCAGACAGGGAAGTCTCAACTCAGTGCTTGCATACTTCTTTTCCTCCAAAACACACAGTGTAAGGGTGAGGTGGGGGGCAGCT
Organism: Chaetura pelagica; assembly: GCF_000747805.2. NCBI lineage: Eukaryota > Metazoa > Chordata > Aves > Apodiformes > Apodidae > Chaetura > Chaetura pelagica. The sequence goes on from NW_009952974.1 coordinate 2,138,162, forward strand.
GGTTTTGAGGAGATGAAGGCTCAAGTATTACCAGGTTTACCACATCTTTAGAAGCTGATCCAAAGCCCATCAAGCTCAGTGGAAAACTGCCAATGATGTGAAGTGCCTCTGGATCAGGCCTTTAAACCCAGCTCCTGCAATTTGGCATGCCAGCCTTTGTGCAGCTGACTAATCTCTGTCCCAGTCCTGTACTCTCAGGAAGCCAGTGCAGAGCAGCGTGCTATCAGGCTGCAGGGACCACCCTCTGAAATGGCAGAGAGCCTCTTTTCACCTTGTCTTATGCATGCATAAATAGCCTGAGCACAGCTGTGCCTGCAGACTTACATTTTCTGTGAAGCTTTGTCATCTTTGCAGCTGGATACCTGAACTTCATTGAGCTATAGAGGGACTTGCGGAGCTTTAGAGGCTCTGAATCAGATGTCTGGCGATGGACAATGTTGGAAACTATTAAACTTTTGTTTATTGGTCCTTCTGGGGAGGACGTGAGAGCATGGATCTTTAACCCCCTGGAAATGATTAGAGATGAGAAGCACAAAGGAGGCCTTGATGAACATCATGCCCCTAAGCCATGTGGTTCTTTGCTTTCCGGCTCCTGCTGCCGACATGTAAGGCCAGGGCCTTGGTTTTTAATTTTTCATACTGTTTTTAAACAGATACTTTTGCAAATGTAAACATGCTCCAGCACTGAAGGTTTCCAGCCAAATTAGAGTCAGCACTTGAAAAATCAGTCTTCTGAGAAGGGTCAAATACAAGTAAACTCTGGAGTTCATTTGGTCCATATGCGTAAACTTCAGCTAATATGGGGTAGACCCAGAGCAGCACTTACCTTGCAAAATTGAGCTAGTTTCAGAGTAAAAAGGTGAAACTGCCTCTAGGGATGTCAGTGGTCTGAGTAGTAGATTTGAATGTGTCAAACAAAAAAAGACCCATGTCCTGACTCTTGGTTGCATTTCCATTCCATTTTATTCCTTCCTCTTAACAGGAAAAAAGAAGGTTGGAAAGGAAAATGTGACATTTGGCATTAATTCTGACAACTTGCATTTAGACATTCTTAGCTGGGACCATGCTGGGTTTAATAATCTCCAACTACATGCCTATAAAAGCTTAATTTTGCTATGAGGATGCATGCCTTGCAGCCTTTAATTTAATAACTGGGAAGGGTTTCTTTATAAGTTGTACCACCTGCAGTAGTAATAGAAATCAAGACACTGCCTATTATTTCTTGGGCTTAATTGGCATTTCAGCCAACATGGAAAGATTCAAGCCACCTACTGCCTTTAGTTTTTATTAATTATTTTTACCTATAATTTGGCAGAGCTTACAATTAAAAGGAAGAACTGATGAGCATACCCCTCTAAAGTGAGGAGCTTTTGCTTGGAGCAGCAGATGAAGAAATATTCTTCCTGCCACTGCATTATAATAGTGTGTTAGTTAGTAGGAAAGAGCTAGTAGGAGAGGAGGTAAAATGACAAGAGAAATTATGGCCTAAAAGCAGGATCCTTAAAAGGTATCATCATTATATAGCATTCCCTGAATCCCACCCCCATCAGCCAAAAGAAATGCCAGGAGATACGCAGTGCACGTCAACCAGCTAACCTGCCTGAAAGGTGTTGTTGCTGGTTCTACAGCTTGGCTCAGAAATGTCTCTGCAGTGAAAGTGCTACAGGAAAAGAAGACAGAACCCCATTAGTTAAGAGAATGCCAGAGGTGAAACTGCAGTGCCTCCTTGGTGCTAGTACATCATTAAGGGTCCCAGAGGAGCGTAGGAGGTGGAGATACTTGAAGGTTAGATGGGCTGAGTTATTCCTTAACCTGTACCTTTTCATTGAGGAGCAGAGGAGGTACACATGTTGTGTGTGGTTAAGCAGTGTGACAGAAATGCTGAGAAGGGCTGGAAGCCTCCAGCTCCTGGTGACAGGGTTTTTGGATTGCAAGGTTGGAGGGCTCATTATTGGAGAGACTCTGGCAGCATCCAGTTAGATGGGGCCTGATGGTGTCCAGCTCTGTGGTGAGGGGAGTTAGGAATTGTTATTAAATATGGTGGTGTTCAGAGCAGGGGCAGAATTTCCATTACAAGGTTCTGCTTTGGACTGGGAGGAAAGACAAGTGGAGTGTAGCAACACTTATATGTGTTTTGATTTTGATAACTGAGGGTCTTGATTAGGTTTCACTCATCACTGGAGGGAGAAAGGACTTGACATTGCTCAACAAATACCCTCACATTAAAGGTTTTAAACTGTTGCACATCTGTAATCCTCCAAAGCATGCCAAGATGTCGAAGACCTTAATGAGATTTCTCATCAGCATTGTCATCTCACCCCTGAGGAATGAGGAACTAATGCCTAAAACAAAACATTCAAACCTTACTGCCTTCAGTGAGACTTCTCAATTTATCGTTGGGGATATAAAATGACAACGGAGCATGTTTTTTCAGAGCTACTTTGAACTTGTCTGAACAGCATCATTATTGTTATGAGTCATCAGGTCATTGGCCTGTGTATTGGTATCCTGTTGGCATGAGGCCAGAAGATACTACCTTTCATATTTAGCCTTCTGCATCTTCAACATCCAGTCCTTGAATGAAGCAAGGTTGCTTGTCAAGAGGTCACAGAGGGATTACAGATATACTGATTTGGTCTCATTTGTGCCTTGCTCCCTCAGATATTTGGTATTGTCCATGTATTTAACAGCCAGAGTAGTTAAGAGTTGAAATAAATTCCCAAGAGAAGTCCTCACGGTGAAGCTGGATGACTTTCTGAAAGATACGTGGGAATCTATTCCCAGTTATTTCATGCAGTAAAGGTATAAAGTGAGAGGTTGAAATTCTGTGATACACACAAGGTCGAAGTTGGTAAATATATCGAAAGAAGGGATTCTGTGAATGCCCTAATATCTCACCTGAGAGTACCCTAAAAAGAGTAATTCAGCTTTTTCTTGAAACAGGTGTGGGTTTTATTACATTAGGACTATTTGTCCTGGATCTCTCAGTTGATGTTGCGTTAATAGATGTAGCTTCTGGAAGAACCTTGTCTCCATGAGCATAGTGTAGTCAAATGTGTTGTTTTGCATTTAACCTGTGTGATTACAGTTTGGGCAAGGGCCAAGACTGGCAAATCAAATCTAATTGGTAGAGTCAGTCTTAAACTTGTGCAGTCTCTCAGCCACAAAGATGCTCCGATTATGCTCCCATATATGTTTCCCCCATCTAAATTAAGGAAGGATTTCACTGATAAAGATCCCAGATGTTAGGTGGGTAAAGTGACACCTAGAAGAACCTAAGACCTTGGTTATGTTCTGGAATAGAAGTCAAGACCTGTCAAGCCAGGTCTTGGGTGCAGATCATTTCTATTCTAATTTTGGTTTTGAAAAAGTTGACCCCACCTTCTCTTTCTGGAGGGCAGCAGTTTCTCTTTGCTTAGCACAAAAGACAAGGCTATGGTTGTGTTACGGTGGGCAAGCTAGGCCTCAGCATCACTTAACCCTGACACTGAAGATGGTTCCCAAGCTTTAACAAAAGTAAAATCAAACTGATGTTTTCTCTCTCCAAAACCAATGCTGCCACTCCATCTTGGATGTGAAAATAACTGAGACAGCCCTGCATTTGTGTATGTTTTTTGCATATTCTGCAGAGAATCAGAATAAATGGAAACCCTTTATATAGATTATTAGTTAGCCTTCCCCTGACACATGACGTGGTAGGAAATCCATTAGTGGATGTCCAGGTGAACTCACTGCTTCTAGAGCAGCTTTATTGTTTTCTTCTTTCTCATTTTTGTTGCAGATCTGAAGCCCTGGGTGTCGAATTTCACCTATCCGGGTGTGCAAGACTTTTCTCAGCTTGCACTGGATGCCAACAGGAACCAGCTCATTGTGGGAGCAAGGTAAAGATAATATTTTCATTAGCCCATTTTTGCTGCTCAAGCTCTTTCCTTTCAGGTTCTGGCTTTAAAGGAGAGTGTGTTTCCAGCTTATGTGGCCAGTTTCCCCTTCAAAAATAAAGGTTTAATTTATGTAGAGGGATTTAAACTCCTAATATCATTGCAAAAAGGAGAGAACTGCTCAAATGTAATAATAATTTTTTAAAAAGATGCAATAAAAATGACTGGTTAATGAAGTAGAATGTTGGCATCTCTCTCAGTATCATGAATGTTAGAAAAGTTATAGTAAATCATTCTACACCACCCCTCTGCCAGCACAGAATTTGACTTGATGGTTTATTTGCCATGGCCAGATTTTCCTTCTATACCAGGTTCATTAACACACCATTGTATGAGTTGTAGTGAGACTTTGGCAGTGTAAATGATGGCTTTCTTCTCACTCCTTTTAGAATTCACTCCACAACCTGTTCATTTCATCTTGCTGATATAGTCAGATTCTCAGCTAATGCATTTTGGTGCTACTCTATTGTTCTAGCCTATTGCATATAATTAGCATACATTTTCCTTTATTTTTAAACATTATTTTTATTTAGGATGCCATAAGAGGAGGGTAGAAACACACAGTATGAGCACAGGCAAACTCTAACAAATTTAGAGCTGCATTTGTAACAAGGAAAAGAGCTATGGTTCAATGAAATCATATATGTCACGAGTGGTTGAATCATGAGCCTCAGCAGCAACTATTTTTTATTGCATAATAAACAGATAAGACGACCCAAAAAGAAAAGGCTAAGCATGGCCAAACAAATCAGTTTAAGTATAACATTAAGAATCAGATAACATTGGGTTTGCAGTCTACATTATTAACGAAAATGTAAGAAGAGACCTTAGGTTTCATCTTTGGTTATTCAGCATTAGAGGACAGGGAGGTGAGGAGCAGAGCTGGAAGGACGCATGATACAAACAAGAGAAGAGAGGAGGATGTGTAGCAGAGGGAGAGTTTATTGTTCCACAGATACAAGTGAAGTGTGATTTAATTCACATTTTCTGTGTATTTGTGCAGTAAATAATAACACCGTCCTGTAGCTGTTCAAGTTGCCAGAGGCCCTCCTGCTTTTCATACAGAAACATTTTACTTTTCAAGCCACAGCTTCACCCTGTGCTGCAATCTTTAACCACCAATTATTAATATTTATTACTTCAGAACAGCATTTCTTTGGGGATGGCTGCGAACAGTGCCTTCTGCCAGGCTTTGCACAAACACAGGCACATTGCTCTGAGGAATTTCTAGTTTACATAATCCAGCTGCACGGCAGGTTCCCCCTGCGCAGCCGCTGCTAACACTGACACTCTTCTTCCCTACTCAAATCCCAGCGACATGTCCTGGAGGGACTCTCTGTCTCCACAAGAGTTTGTACAAGTGCAGTGAGACACGAGGCTACAATATCGTTATAAACAGGAGAATGACAGCAGATTTGGCTTCCTGCTGGAAGTACAATATAGTGCAGTGTATTGGCTCATGAGGAAGCAGTGAAAAGTATTTACAGAATCTGTTTGGAAAAGTCAGTGTTCACGAAGCACTACCCACCTGATGAGGAGACTGAAAGTTTTGATGGTGCCACGTGGGTCTGCCAAGCACTTTTTGATAGGGTTAATGGAGATGTAATTTCCCAGGGTGTTTTTTTGCAGTTAGATACAAGCTTAGGTCGGGGGGAAAGTGGGGATTGCTGAGCCCTTTCCCTCTTCACCATCTCATTCCCACCCTGTGTGAAGTGACAGGGAGAGGTGCATTAATATGGAGGTGTGGATGGGGTCCTCGTTGCTGCACAGCTCTGAGTGTGCTGAGCTCCTGGAGCTGTGCCAGAGACATGAGAATGGGAAGTAAAGCCTTTTCTATTCCCTCCTTCCCTGATAAATCCATACCTTGTTCTGGACTATTTTTAGGGTGATTTTTTGAGTCATTAGTTGCTCGTGCACCATCTGCTTGAATTTGCAAATGGAACAATACCTCAAAGAGATAGGAGCTGTCTCTATCCATCTCTACAGGGTGTAATTTATGAAACCTAAATTTAAATGTTAACCATGTTTAAATGTGCTACTGTAGATCATATTAGTAGTAACGCCAGCTATTCTGGGGTTGTGGAAGGAGTCTAGGACCAGGATGGAGTTTATAAGTACTCCCCTTTCTTAATTTCCTGGTTAACATCATTCTCTTAGCTGATAGCGTTTTAAATTATTTCAGACTAGTTCTTTCTGTCTCTATTTAAAAGCAGTATGACCTCACCACAGCATCTCTTTGGCTTTGTTCATCCTGTTTCAAAGCTTCACAGAAAATGCTTCCAAGAAGAAAAGAAGATCCTGGGGCTCACGAGGGTTTTTGGTTTCAGGAATTGGACACAGCATGACTGAGTCTGCAAGGGGTATTGAGGGCATGCCATGCAGACAGGGAGCTGGAATAACATGAGCCTCAGATTTTTAAGCTTTTTCCTTATCTGAGAGCCCTCCCTGAATGACTGGTACTGTCTGAGTGTTAACCAGAGGAGTTTGATAACTCCACTGCACCAAACACCTGCCAAGTCAAAATCCCAGAAACAAAAGAATCTGTTTCAAAAGCCCACCATGGTTCCTAAGCAACGTATTTACTTGTCACATCATTTGTAAAATCCAAACACTTGCAAGTAAGGATATGAATAGTTTAGAACATTGTAAATCTTGCACTACCCATATTATGAGCCACATTTCATTAAGTATAAAAACACACATTTCAAAAATTCATAACCTTCATTTTGACTCATAGTTTGCCTGTTTTGTTTTTGTTTTAAATGTAGTGTTAGTATTTTAATGTACTATTTTCCTTCTGTGAATGAGTGATTGTTTTGAAATATTGGCTGCTTTTTTCAGCTCTTGAGTGCATGTTATTACTATTTGAGCGTATTTTAATGGGAAGAAAAACAATTTTCTAGACCTCATTATTATTGAGAAAAGACTTGAAAATATGATCTGAACAGCTCAAAACCTGAGACACATAAATCCCCTCATGCATAAAAAATCCTGATGATTTTGGGAACTTGAATCTGTGCTAGCTATCAGAAATGCCATTTTGTCCAATTGTCCTGCCTTTTTGCAAAACACTTTCTTCTTTTCATCACGAATAAGCCTTGAATTTTTCAGACCTGAGAAACCTTCCAAGTCAAAGCCAATAAAGGAGCTGAAATGGAAGCTGATTGCAGCCTTGACTATGTAGAAACTTCCATTCCTCTCTAATGGCATGATCTGGAATGCTCATTGTCTTTACTTTCAATCTCTTTCTTGTTATTAGATGTAAAGTTTAACTCTGCTATACAGCATTCCTAGTGAGCAGTTTGCTTTTATTAACTGAGAGTCTATTTGCTCTACCTAAAAATCTGAAATCAAAGAGTAATGGTGAGGAAATGGGTGGCAGTTTCTCACAGATTAGTGTGACATAATAAGCTGTAGTTTTGAATTATAGACACAAGTTGTATATATGCTGCCACAGAGGAGATTATTCTGGTACCAGAACAAAGGCTAAGAGACTGGGACACTGCTCCTTTGTCAGTAATACAGCTGGTGAATGGACTGGGAAGAACAGCATGAATGACCTGCTGTAGAATAATCGTTTAATAAAGGAGATGAGCTGAATTTTCTGACTTGATGGGCAAGCAAAAAAGACCTGGGTTAAAAAGTGGTGACTTAAAAGGTGCAATTGTTTGAATTGATGGTATATACATGCTGTAGCACAAGGTCAGATCTAGATGCTGTCAGAAACCACGGAGAGCGGCAGCCAGACAGAAGCAGCCCCTTTTGCCATGCCTGTACTCTCCTGGGGGTGCCAAAGGTGTTGGTTGGTGGGGCAGGAGGAAGCCTCCATCCCCATTCTTACTGTATATCCCAGGTCAACTGTCCAACATTCTTCCTTTGCCCTTTCCTCTCCCTCCTTCCATTCCTTGTCTGCAACAGAAACGTTCTGGCTTTCTCCCATCTCCATAGCAGTAATTTCACCTGTGTGATGGAGAAGCAGTGCTCTGCTCTCTCACCTGTGCTTGTAAGCAGGGTGCCCAGTCCCCAGGGAGGGTGGGATTTAAGAGGAGGTACATAGTGTAGTTGTGACATCCCACTGTCTTGAGGAACTCTGCTCTTTGAGACTGTCTCATTACTGGCTGGGCAGAGAGAGGAGCCAGTACCAAAATGATGATATGAGAGGCCCTGCTTGGAGTCAAGCCAAAAAGCATGCTTCACAGGAGCTGCCTGGCAAGGAGAACATAAGAGGTATGAAGGAGGACGGTTGAGACACCATGTGACAATCTGGCACTACAGCAAACTGAAGGGAAACAGCTTGGACAACAGGACGATGGTGCCCAAACAAATGGCTGCACAGAGAGTAGCTGGGAAGCCCTAAGGGAAACATTTGACTTTTCCCAGAAGGAAACTGCGGGGGTGTCAGCTCGGGGCAGAGCCTGCTGTGGCTGTGGATGTGAGAGGCATGGCTATGAGGGTTGGCTATTGACAGCAAATGGAGGTGTTATTGTAGAAAACCAGTCAGAACTCATAGTGACCAGAAGTCCTCATAGTTCTGCCTGCCAAGAGGGCTGTCAATTCCACCAGGAGTTGGGAAAGGATTGTGTCTCATGGCTGTCATACAGAGAACTGCAGCTCAGGAGCCCTTGTCACAAATACTCATTACAAAGAGGAGCCTGGAGGTAGAGGGTAGTGAGCAAAGGCTGCATGAAGGGACTCAGAACTGGCAAGTAAATTGCACATCATTCTGGACTGCCAGACTTCTCTGCAACAAATGTGAAGCTACAAAGCTGCTGGTGATGCAAGTCTGGATGCTTTGATAGGTGTGATTTTCATACGTAAGTTAGAGCTGAACTGAATGTGCCTGTTAATGCCAAGCAGATCGATGCAAGAAAGGAGATATGGTTAGTTTGGAGAGCAGGGAAGGTTCTATATGAACTTTCAAGGGTTGTTTAAGGAGGAGCACAGCCACCTGGGCACACCTCTTCCTGGCTACTACTGCTTCTAGCTGTATAAGCTTTAAAACAAGTAAAAAAGGATCATGCAGGCTTATGATCTGTAGACTGAATAGAGTGAATGATATCCCAAAAGAGTTGCTTCAGGTTGCAGCTCACATAAATATGGAAAATTGTAAATACACTCTAGGACCCTCAACCAGCAGGTTTGGCACCCTGAGTTTATTGAAAGTCTCTGGAATATGATAGATTAGTTAGTCAGACACCAGGTTTCATGCAGATCACTGGCTGAATGTAGGCTCTTTCCTGCCTGCTTGGCAGAAAGCTTCAGAGCACTGCAGTAAAACTCTCAAAACCTGTGTTGCTTGGAAAATATCACTCTTACCCTTGGGCACCTTCAATCCTGTCCAGATCTTGACTGCCACTGAATCCTGAAGAGAATAAGTCTCAGCAGATTATGTTGCCTAGGCAAAAAGCACTTTGCAAACCTGGAAATTCAGTGGCCAAAGTCAGGTTGGAGTTGGTCCACAGATTTAGAGTATCAGCATCAGGTCTAAACTCTGTCAAGAATACTTTCTGTTGCCAAATGATCAAGGACCCTCACCAACATTTATCCTCACAAGGCTTCTGTGAGGCAGCAAGGCTCTGATAATTTCACATTATACACGGGAATCCAAGGCCCAGAGGGATTAAGAGCAAGTCTGCCCTGTGAAAAGGCTGTAATACTGAGATACGTGAGTTCATAGTAGATCTGAAAGGTAGTGCAGTGCTGCACCTAACACAGCTACTCCTGCAGCGAGACTGCACTTCCTGAAGGTACCAGGCAAAGTCTGCACAACCTCAGAGGTCTGTCCACTTGGCTAATGTGGATATAGTCAGAACTCTTCTATGAACTCACAGAAAATGTATGGCAGAAGTGGGTTTTGAACGCTTTGCTGTTATATTTCCACCTGGTAGTTTAACCACTTGCCCTCAGCCTTGCATCTCCAAAGAAAACAGAAATCTCCAAAATACTCATGTAAGTCTATGAGTCCCACAAACTTCCACTGGAGCAGTGGGGCTTCACCGTGCCTGAAAAGGCAAGCCATATAAAGCATGGAGAGTCGAACATACAAATATTGACCACAACCACATAGCCATATCCAAAGGTGAAACAGTCCACAGACTTGCCCTGTTTTCAGCCTGGAATGACATGCCATTTGTTCCTGACTACAGGGTTTGACTCAATGCTTTTCTGAGGCAAAACGACTGGGCTGAGTTACTTCCATTTCTGAGGCTCACATTGGTACTGCCCTGTCTTACATCAGCTTTACCCCCTACTGAGCTTGGCTGACAAATTACCTTGCTAGTTGAGGACAGGAGCAAGCAAAGACCATGAAAATGTTTTTTATTATGTCCATATCATAGGATGGTACCTGAAAGTGCTGCTGCAGAGAAACCTAGAAAAGCAAAGAACCACCCTTTGTCACTGGGATTTTTCCTTTCAGACAAAAGAAGGCTGTAATCAAAGTTGCATCCTTGTGTTTGGGGCTGGAAGGGCTCAGATAACCTGGTAATGTTACCAAAAAAAGGGAGAATCAGTCTCTGAAATTAAGAGAAATTTTCAAAGGAGTATTGATGTTGTTTTTTAAAAACAAAATAAAAATTAAGAAATGCTTGACCTTCATGGTAAAGAATGTGGTGAAGGATGAGAAACCTGTAATTAGACATTGCAGCTAGTTAAATCCATAATGAGGCATGCATGGTTTCTTACACAGGGAATAAAAGTGTGATGTAAAGTGCAGGTTTTAACCTCTGTGGTTGAGCCTGGACTAGTTCAGAGGGAGATTTTCCTCTCTGATACTGTGCCAGGTGAGGTCAACTCAGCCTTTGTGTAAGTGTGGAGAGGGAAGCCCCACTGGCATGTGTCATTCATACCTATAGAGCTGGATTTCCCCTGCTGGTCTGCAGGGAGCCTGAATTTGCCACTCCCCAAATCTGTTTTGTTCCTGACATACAACCCTTGGGTTGGAGGGGAAGAGGTATGGACAGGAAAGGACAAAAGGAGAATTTTTGTGATGATGGGAGTCTGGCAACATAGTAGCCTGGCCCAAATTTTGTTCAAAGTGTAATTTTTTTTTCTGATTTAAAATTTGTGTATTTGCCCAAGCACAGAATATGAATTTTAATTAACTAAAAAATCAAAGAAAATGCTATGTTGCAGCCCTGTCAGGTTGCTGGGCCAGACTAATACACAGAAGAAGCCACAGCTCCAGGAGGGCAAAGAGACAGCTTAGCTCCAAGTTTTGTACATGGTAAAGAATGTGAGGCAAGGGCAGTCTCTGGTCTGTCATCTTTGTTGGTAAACAACTGGTCCTTCAAATCACCTGCAAGATAGGACCATTTATCTACCTCTCTGCAAATGACCTCACTGGCTTGATGTGTTTTTGCTCTCCATCAGAAGAGCCAGGCTATGGGCTGGCTCATGGCCAGTGCCTGCACAGGCAGTGCTGTGGGAAAGACAATCTTGGCAGAGTGCAGGCAGATGAGAAGCATCCTTACATGCTGAATTTCGGGCCTGGATGGAAAAATCTCATTTTTTAGATAAAATTAAAATTGGTGATACCCAATCACAAAAGTAACCACCCATGAGAGACTCACTTGCCTTAGTAACACACTGAGAATAATTCAGTTTGAATATTTCAGAGAGTGGGGTGCAAGCAAACACAAGGTCAGGATGCTTTGGCAAAAGTCTTGAAGGCTTGGACATACTGTGTTTGACAGCATCACAGGATGGGGCTGCAGAAGAGTTTCCTTTTATATTACTGAAAATACTCTCTCTTGCTCTGGTTAAGTTGGTGATATGGCAGTTTGATATGGCAGGGCTCACCACAGTGACTTGCAGGTCACTTTATATCCAGATGTGTAGGTGCTAAGTCTCCTGTTCTGTGCCTCTGCCAAGGCATAAAAACCACAGCAAAGAGAAAAAGAAGAACTTAAGCTCACCAGCCAACTCTCTGAGTATTTGCATACGAGTCATGTTGAACTCCTCCAGAGTTTGAGGAAAGCCTGACTAAACTGAACATGTTTATCAGCCTAAGTAGGCAGGTGGAGGGGGTTGCCAGGGAATATTTGAACAATAATCAGTGCATAATAAGAAGAGGAATTTTACAGTATGACTTAGTAAAACACAACTGTAAGTGATGGGGAAATAGATCAAAGGTCCTCATGCAGCTTGGGGCCATATCAAGGTGTTGTAGTGCTCTATGGCTCTGTCAACTGGGTGAGAGGGAAGAGAAGACCTGGCAGTCACGTGTCAAGAGACACTTGAGGTGGCATAATGTAATGGTCTGAGAGATGGACCCAGGCTTCCAGGAAACTAGGAACAAGCCCACACACAAGTTTTGAAAATTTGGCTCATTCTCTGTCTCTGAGGTTTTGAAGAAACTTATCTAATGAAACAGAGGGAAGGAAATGTAACAAAAAAAAAAATAATGTGGTAGTTGGCCTATGTTTTACAAATATGTTCAAACAGTATTAAAAAAAAAAAATAATTCTCACTCCTTCTTCTTTGAAGTGTGTACATATGGTCATTGTCCAGAAAACAGCTGGTTCAAGGTGTCTCAGGACCACAACACTCACCCCCAGGCAGGTGAGATCACATTGGAGAGAAGTTGTGCCTCTTCTGTACTGGGCAGAGAGAAGGGCCAGAGATACCATAGCCAGCTTGCTGCTCCCCTTCCAAGACAATGAAAAAAGGGACACAGCTGTTGGTCCAAGGGCCAATCCCCTTCCTGCTTCTCCCTCCCACAGCAGCAGCCATGCGTCTAGATTTCTGAAGATTGTTATAGTCCAAGGGTGCTACAGCCATACTGTTGTCCTGCATAATCTGCAGCTATAAGCATCTGCCTCTTCTAACTCTTCCTAGAGCTGGCCCTGAGTATACAGCATTGAGCCTGAGCAGATCTGTGCCACATGCTCTGTGCCCTTAAAGCTGATGGTAGTTCTCCTCCATTGACTGGAATATAAAGGGTTTGATTTTCATCCTTGTTTTCACTGAGAAGTACTAATGGGCCCCAGTAGCAACTCAGAAGTGGTAGCTGGGACTCTGGCTTAATTGGGAAGCTGCTTAATCAGAATGATATGCTGCTTGCATAAGTAGCCTCTCCTAAGAGGATGCTTCTCTAGCTCTGGCTGGATTTATCATTGAGAAATGTTGCTTTGGGAAATGCAATTCCTCATTTTGCAATTGTAGCTCATTTGCTACAGCAACTGCATCATATTACTGTATGCCATTTAGTATGGTTCTCTGTTGAACATCTATTGATTTTTAAGGAAGAATGATGTACCAGACAAGTTTTTCTTCAACAGAACCACAACTACTGGTGAATAAGAATCCAGCTTGTAAGGGAAATGCTGGCTCTCCACCTTTTTGCCAGGCCCTTCAAATGGATCACTGGAGTAGCGTTTGCAAACAGCTCATCACATCACACTCCAGAGCAGACATATAATTAGCTCCTTCTGAGAGCAAAGGCCAGAATCATCCCTCAGGAGCTGGGTTTCTTGGGATGGTTGGCTAGTTCAGAAATGTGGACAACCATCTGAAAAGTTCAGCCACAGCTGGACCTGCATTGAGGTGCTGTGCGTTAATCTAGCATGAGATTTGGTAGCCAAGAGCCCTGGGGTCTCATCTCGATTCCATCAGTGACTTGCTGTGTGCTTTGGAGAAGATCATTTAACCTTTCTCTGCCCCATTTTCTCTATTAGTATAATGGGGGGAGTGGCACTAACCAGCTTTCAGGGAGACATGAAGCATGACAAAATTGTGTTTGTCAGGTACTGTGGAAATACAAAGTATACCTAAGGCTTCCAGGAGCAAAGACAGGAAGAGCTGGCTCCAAGCCAGAGGCTCAGCCCCAGCACGTGGCTTCCAGGAGTGCCAGAAGGGAGTATTAGGTTTGTCACGTGTATAATCCCGTGTCTTGTTTCGCATCACCCAAAGGACCCTGTTCTGTTAATTATTTTTCTTATTATCTACACTGTGACAGTTGTGAGTCCCTTTTGCAAACTGGCTCCAGATTGCAGCACAAGTGTGGGAATGCCTTCTCAGAGCATCACAAACCTACTTGAGTCTCCAGCACCTCACCTGGGCTTTCTTGGATGCCTGTTTCAGCACAATAATAGTCCCCAAAAGAGCAGATCAACTCTTCAATTCGTTCAATTCTCTTCAGCTTTCCCTAAATGTCATTTTTTTAGCATGATCAAACATTAGTATGAGCTTCTGTTGGCTTTGTTTCTACCTGCAGGTTAACTACCTGTATACAAAGAGAGGGGGCTAGGGGGTGGGGGGTGTTCCTCATGTCTACTATAAGGTGCAGGCAAGTAGCAATATGTAAGTAGGTGTAGATATCTGGTAGTGATACAGACTAGCTGAGATAAGACAGTTCATTGTTGGTCTTTTTGTGCATTTCAAAGTCCTGAAAGGTTCTGCTGGTGGCCAGCATTAGGAATCTCGTGGTTCCTGATTTGTTAGCAGGGATTGTTCTAAAGCACAGAGAGGTTATCTTACCTGCTTGTTGAGTGTGGAAGGGGATAGAGGTGTGAAATGTGAACAAATGTGGCTCATTTAAATGGAAAAAAAAAGAATCTGAAGCTAGAGTAGCCTTTCATTTACACCTGTTCATACCACGGACTGCAGGGATGCTCATCCTGATCCTACCACAGCAGAACTGAAGAGCATGCTCTCTTTTAATTAGAGGGAAGCACCTTTAAACCAGCCTGCACAATACTGAGAGATGTAGTGCCTGAAAAGAAGAACCAAAAAAGAGGCCTGAATGAGTGTCTGAAGCATGTTGCAACCCTTACGATTTCAGTATCCTAAGAGGAAAGGCCCCAGCTTTTTTTCATGCAGTCTTATTATGCAGCTTCCCATTGGAAAGACTTAAACTGTCTTGTAGCTTTGTTGCTCAGTGGCACTGTAGATTAAGTTCTTTGCACCTTCACTTCCAAGGCACAGCAATGTGTGAACAAGTGCATGGGCATCACGTTACAAAGTTCATCCAAGGTGTGCTTAGCTATATGAAATAAACACTTAATAAGCAGCTTTAACTTGGGAATGTCATGGTGAGCAGATTTAAGTGAATATATTCTTCCACTTTTTCTTGAAACACACCTCAGCTGCTCTCCTGCTGTTACAGGATGTATGCGTTGTGGTAGCAGGCACAGTGAGCTCTTAATCATTTTGCAAGGCAGCCCAATACAAATTATGAAGCAAATTAACAAATACATTCAGCCAGAAGATTTATACTGAATCCTGGCTCTGTTCATATGCAGACTAGCATAGAGGGCCCAGTTCAGGAAAGTAATTCAACATCTACCCAGTTTCCATGAGTGCAAATGGTACTTCAGCACAGGCTTACATGCTCTGCCCCAACTTTGGGGGTAAGTTATTCTTCTAATCAGGGCATAAGCTAACAAACCAGATGATTTGCTCCAGGTTGTGCTGCAGATACACTCTATGATGTTGGCTAAATTGCTCACTCTGTGCTTTAAATGAGAACAATGTCTCTTTTTCACTCTTCTGTATGTGTTTAGGTGGTGAATTCTTTGAACAGGAGGGTTTTTACAGCAGCTAACTTCATGTATCTGGGCTGGAGAATAAGATTCCCCTGCAATCAGAGGTGACAGAGAGGAGATCCACCCTGAGGTTGTTTAAATAGGGATCTGCTACAAATCAGTCTCCAGAGGAGCCAGCATCAGCCCACTCTGTGTCTTAAAGCAACCAAACCACAGTGTTGGCTGAGACTTCAGGGCATTACTGTTTAACATGGTCATTTTCAGAAGTGCACTGATGTTCATGAGTAATAAGCTTAGTAGTAATAATAATTAGCAGTTTGAGGCACCTTTTAATGTGTATAATACCGTTTGTCCCAGAGTACTTGAGAGGAGTAGTATAATCTCTTGCTCTGGAGATGGCTGAAATGCAGCCAGGTTGTAAAACAGAGCTTGTGTTTTTGTACCATGAAGTTGCATGACCTCTTAGGAGAGAAAGTAAAATTATTGTCCTGTCCCTCCACATTCGTGCACTAGCTTTTTATACAGGAGAGGAGATTATCTGAATAGCTGGTTGCACCAAGTAATCTCTCTTCAGGCCAGTCCAGATGGGTTTAATTTAAGAGAAAAAGGAATTAGCTAATGTTCACTTACAAGACAAAATGGGAAAGAAAAAAAAGACCAAGAAGGCACCTCATCCACTCATGCAGAGATCTCAGTGTTCACATATATTTCTTAATCCTACTCTTTCAGCTGCTTTGAATTATAGGTCAGCAAGGTATTAAATAGACATAACTTCAAGCACAGGCAGAAAACAGGACACAAATGGGGCAATTCTAGGTACAATAAACCATGCCTGTCATTCAGACACCTTACTTATTCTTGGACTGAAATTAAAATGCAATTTGTGAAAATGGTACTGTCTTATTCAGCAGTTCTTCCTCCTTGGCATGTACTGTGGTATAGCTTTACAGAACAAGTATTATTAAAAGAGCATATTATTGATTAAGGATTAGTCAGTTTTGGCTGGGCAGGTCACCTGGAGTCCGGAGGTGTCTCTGCTAGCCTGGTCTGCCTACTAGTGTGAGTATTACTGCTGATGAGATGCCAGAAGGATCAAACAAACAAAAAAACCCTGCCAGTGACTCTGCAGAAATCAGTTGAGGCCAGCTGATGAAAAATATATTGAAACCTCCCATTACTGTAAGAAAGCCACAAGATCAGACTTAAAGAGCTGAGATTTGTACAAAGCCTTTGGAAAATCCTTGTGCTATTCACATTAGTAATACATTCCTGCCTGGTTTAGGTCTCAGCCACCTGAGTGATCTCACTGCTAAATGGTCAGGTGCTGCACTGTAGTCACTGTGAGGACAGAGATTGGCTTTATTTAAATGGACACTGTTCCTGTCTGCATCTTTTTGGCTGAGTGCAACAAAAACTGCGTCCTTTAGATTTGTCTCTTCCACTAAAGATATTTTGGTTGAATTTGCTCTACAGTTCTATCAGGGAAAAAACCCCACAACCCTAATATTAAAATTTATTACTCAGTGAAACTGTCCAGCTTTTTACAAGACTAAAACAAAAGCTGAAATCTGCATTATAAGGCTTCCAAAATCAATGCATTTAAATAGCATGCTTAACAACAGGATAGCAACTTCAGGTCCCTAGTTGTGAGAATTTCTCCTTAGGGCGTTGTAAGATCGGAGGCCAGTGACATGCTTAATTTCTCCATGAGAAGGCTTATTCCATGATATCACATGTCCGAGAATTGCATTAATATTTTGGTGAGAGTAGCATGTGCTTTTCTGAGGGAGCAAAGTCAAATCAGTCACTGGATGAGAATTTACTTTCATTTTGAAATTTTAGCTGTATGTAAGCTTAGTGCCCCCAGTGCTGCATGCACCTGTAGGACATGATAATTTAGTCTGTAGCAGATGCTAAAGAGTTAATAATAAATTATTAGGGTAAGTGTGCAGCTCTTTGAGACAGAACAGGGCTTCAGACTGTAGAAAAGAACTGCTGGGTCTTCAGTGACAGGAGATAAGATGGGATGAGGTGTGTATGTGTGTACTTCTCTGCGTGCTTACAGGAGCATGTATCATAATCACTGATATATTTTGTTGATATGTTGCTAATGGGTCTCATTCTTCTCGGGGTAGTATAGAATAGAATGGTGCAAATCAGAGCTACATCAGTTGAAGATTTGGAACCAGGAGTTCGGCTTCCCAAGTTTCTCATCATCCTTGTTCCCATTTTTCTTTACTTACAGTCAGCAGCGGCTGAGCTCTTTTTATTTATTTATAGAACTGGGACAAAACATACAGGCAACTCTATGATTATGATTTAGGTGGTATACAAGTGACAGATAAGAGAAGGAAAACCTGCTCAAGCTTTGCAGTGGTCATTGTGACCCAATATGAATTTCTTGTATGATGAAGTTTAAATCACTTTCTTTGCTTGGCAGCATGTGCCAGACCCTAAACAAGGGTTCAGAAGTGTCCTTAGAACCTTTTTATCACAACAGGAGCTTTCCTCTGACTTTACTGACCTAAGACTGGAACTGGCATTTCTACTAGGTAGGAGAGTGTCTATATCCTGACACTGCTAGAGCAGATGAAGCTGTATCATTAAAGCTGCATTTTCTACTATTTAAATAGAGCCACCTCCAAAAACATAGTTCACATAGTTCATTATGATATAATATAGATGTGTGTTCTCTGGGAGATGGTGGTTACAGGGATGTTGGAAAAGGATGACAGATGTGTGACAAAACTATGAAGATGGATGTAGCCAAAACGCTCAAGCACAGAATCAAGTCCATATGGCTTAATATGTCCGCTCATTCATGATAACTGCATCATCTTAGGAAGCAAAAATGTAAGATAAATCCTGTTTATCCTCATCCGTGGATGATTATGTGAGTGTGTGTTTTCCTCCTATTTGTGACAGGATATGAACATGCAGAAGGAGGTTTACAGGAGCTCAGCTGATGTGTGGTATCTCATGCTACAGTGACTTTTGTCAGGAGCTCCCTCACTTTGCCAGAGGAGATGTGATGACAGGAGGATTGGGAGTATCTGCAGTCACTGCCTTGATTTCCCTCCTGGTTTTCTGTGCAGAGTTTCTACTGAGAAGTATCTGTCCTCTTCTCCTTTTCCACAAAGTTCTGAATGGGAACACCCACAAGGGCAGGTGTGGGGGAAGCATAGTACAGGAGTCAGATTCCCTCCAACTGACTTCTGTCCAACCTCAGTTTTCTCAGAATGCAAAGAATAACCTGACTGTAGCCCACACAAGACTTCAGCCCTGTGAGGCTTTGCAAACAGTCCTTTTGCTGTTGGGATTTCATTGTTGTTTTTCATTATGGGCTCTGTAATATTTTACTCCAGACCAGCTCAGAACTTTGTTATGAGATTCACTAAGACACTGATGAACAAGGGACATATAACTATTTTTGCATTCCATGGAGAGGTGTCTAAGAAGTGCTTGTTTTTTGTAGAAATTAATTACTAAAAACTATGACTTGCTTTTGCAACTTTTCCCTTTCTTCTTTGGTAGCCTAACAGTTTGTCATTTTTCTGCTTCTTCCTGCAGGAACTACCTCTTCAGACTTAGTCTACACAATGTTTCTCTTATTCAGGTATGTTCACTTTTTATTTGCTTGTTTTATTTGACTTGCTAATGAAAGTTCTGTAATATTTGATGTACATTTTCAGAAGGCTGTGTAGTGTAAATTTGCCCAGAGTGATGGAGCAGGGAGAAGACGAAGTCTGAACCAGATGCATATTCCCACTCCAGTAGTAATGCTGGGGGAAGGGCTGTTCTACTCTTGCCCAATGGGACAGCGCTTTCTGCTCTTGATTCTTAAGTGTTTGGGTGGTAACAAGATCTGCCAAAAACATGGCATCTTAAGGAACAAAGCGTGTAGTGTGACTGATACAGGCTTAAACACAACAATCAATAGAAATCCTTGGCTTTCATTACAGGAGATGTCAGCAACATGTAGGAGAACTATTACTATTCTTGTCCATCCTCATTTTTAGCCATTGTTGGTCTGTGTGAACATAGATTGCTGAGGAGCTCTGTTTTGCTGAATGCATTACTAAAACCAAAATTGGACTTGCAAGAGGCAAAATGGGTTGAAAAATATGTTACCCGTAGGAGAATAGAGGCAAAGCAGCTAAAGTTTGAAAAGGCTTGCAAATACCCAGCAGTATTAGGGCTTTCCTTCCACTGCACTGAAACTGGAATTGAAAGATGCAGCAAAAATTGTTAATAAAAACCTCAATTGCTTATCTTTAAATAAATACTTATGCTCTGGGATATTTACCATCGTCTATAGTTGTTAGAGCACCAAAGATGTATTCAGCATTTTTCAGACAGATGAAAGGCCTTCCTCTTGTACCTGACAATACAAAGAAGCCATTAGGGCAGCATTGCCAGCCATTCCGATGTGCACAAGCCTTTTCCTGTTATTAGGAATTACAAGTATAGCTAGAGAAAAATGCTTAATGGTTGTAAAATGTACTGAATCTTTCTTAGAAAGGAAAACAATGTCCAAAGTTACCAATGACAACAATAGAGAAGCTGATACTCCCATTTGGTAGTAGTTTCCCTTTGCAGACCATGTTAGCATGGCTGGAAGGCTTCCAGCAAGTACACAGGAGAGGGAAGTCTCTGTAGTTACACGAGGTGTCCTACCTTCTGCAATGCCTGTTATCACACTGCCTGGCACAGCCTCTTGTGCTTGTCAGAGGAGGGATCCCCTTCCACAAAACCCAGTTGTGAATCTCCCTGATATACTTCTGAAGTCAGGCTTGGCTTGGTCCCTTTTCAGTGCACCAAGTTTCCTTTCCTACACTGCAAAACATGGGAAGTCTCCTTCTATGGCACTGGAGGATGCTGTGAGATCTCCGGTTAACATAATGAGCTTAGTTTGCTCCTGCTTTCTGGGTGTATCCGGTCACTTTGCCAAGACTTTTTGCATGACAAAGAGAGCATGGAATTATGTTGACACACGTGTTGGGAATGATGGAAGCCATTGTTTCCTGACCTAATGGTTGCCTAAGTAGCTGCTTGGCTTGTATCCATAAAGCACATGATGTAGCTTAGAGGCACCCCTCCCACCTTCCCTTAGCCATGCATAATTTTAAAGATCAGATCAGAAAGTGAGACAAGAAATGCAAGGAATTTACAGTTCTTTCTATAGGGGTTGTAAGCACAGCTTAAGAAGTAATCACAATGCTAATTCGGGTTGTTTTCTATCTCCTCTTTGCTTGAAAGTAAAATAAAATGTCGATCTTGCGAGACCTGATTCAGAGACAGTTTTCCATCTTGAGATTGTGGTCTGATTTGTTTCTGCTCATGGGACTTAACTCTTCAAGTTGCCAGCAGTGCCAAGTCTGCTTCAAGGCGCAGGATTGTGTTGACAAATGTCTGCTCCCTTGTATTTGTACATCAGGTGGGACAAAGCCTAGAAGCATGATGAATGTAACTCCCTACAGCACTGTTAGGTGAAGTTTAAAGCTGTTTCTCACTGAATATTCTTGTAAAATCAACTGTATCTGTAGGCTGCACTGTCCCTGTGGGGAAAAGGCAAGGGCAGACTTCAGCCTCACAACTGTCATGGAATGGAGAGGAGGCCAGAATATTCCTGGGAAGGAGACGACTCTTAATTGTCTTTCAGCAAGGGTGGCACCAGCACCTTGCAAGAGTAATACCCCTGTGCCACTTCTTGCTAGCACAGCAAATTCTGTACTTCAGTCTTTCATTCTGTAATGGGCAGATTTACTAGTTCACTCTGCCTAATGTGTGTTTTCCTTGACAGTTATCTGTTTTTTAACCAGAAAATGAGTATTTTCTGCCATTGAGGAGGCCATAATGTTTTTCATCACAGCATTACTTTATTCATTGCTTTCTAATAGAAATAAATTCTTCTAGATTATAATCCCCTTTATGAACATTGTACATCACAACCCCAGGGTTATCCATGTTGTTGCTTGCTGATTTTAGCAAGGCTTTAAAAGACTCTGCTCTTTTTCCTTCTGCCTGTTGAATGGCTGTGGATGCCTTTCATTTAAGCCCAGTGTAAAAATGATTAAAATGCAAAAGAGTTCTTCATCAACCTCAAGGACTGTTTTGTGAAACCATCATGCCTGAAAATAGATTTTAAGAGTCCTTAGTTCCAGAAGCTAAAGTTTGATATTACTCCAGAATCTATGTTGGACTGTCATTAGTATAAACTTAATTTTGTAATCTACACAGCAAAGAACACTCCAGAGTATCATGTAGCCACTCCACATAGTTGGGATAGGAAGTTATTGTCTTGGAATTGTGGTAGACTAGGAGACAAAAGAAGCATTATGTGGGCAAGTTACTGGATAAGAGCTGTGTAACAAGATAGCATTACCCTAATAGAGCAGTTGAGATTTCAGGGGAGGGGAGGAAGAGAAAGAGAGGTGGATTTGAGGACATGTCAGCTGTTGGACCATATTATACTTTCTTAAAGGGGTAATTTCTTTTCTTAGCACCCAGCTCTTAGTCTTGGGTTGCTTCTCCAGAACTAGATGCTTTTGTCTCTGCTGCTCCACTATGTGCCAGAATTTTCTCCTGACTTTTAATTTACCTTTAGTTCTGCTGAGTTTATTTCTCCAAGAGTGTAGCACTGAGATTTTGCATGAGAACTAGTGAGTGGAGTGAAGCAGAACAGGCTCGTTTCCTGCTTTGCAGCACAAAATGTCCCAACTTCTTGGAGATTTTTTTCCTCCCTCTCCTGTTTCTAAAATGAGTTTCAGAAAATCCATTTTGGACCTAAAGAACCTTTCTCCAACTGAGCTTTTGTTGCATGTTCATTTTTTAAATATTTTTTTTTTGGCTCAATGTCAATATTCAGAAGGAAATTGGGCCCAAGATATTTTGGGAATCTCTTGTAATTTTTCCTGCTTGTTTTTCTTGCCAAAATTGAGGCACATTGTTAAAGAACTTCTGAAAATCAGCATCTTGAGATGCCCCAGGTGGGGTATCCAAAAGCACCTGTTAATTTTGGAAACTTTATAATGTAGCATTCAAATTCTTGCAACAGTCAAGAAGCATAATTTTAAAATGGTTACTGTTCTTAATCTGTTAGCTTATTTTAAACCAAAAATTCCTACAATGTGTTTCATCTCCATCTTTAAACAGTCCTCTTGTATGCATTGTGAGGTCTAAATATTAAACATTTTATAGAACACATTTTTTTACGTGGTGTACACTTGGAGCACATACTGTTTAATTTACGCATGGGCTTGAAACAAGGTTAGCTCCTAATCTGCAGCTTTCACAGCAAGGTCATAGAAAAGTCCATTTTATACTGGGTTTTGTACTTAATAGGGTAGGTGGAAGGGTTATTTTTAAAACGTAAGCCTTTGAGCAAATTTTTAGAAATGCACAATGCTGATTAGGACTCCTTAGCAAGGAAAGCTATTATCTGATGTGGGTTAAAATGCCTGCCACTTGGCAGGCATTCCATAAATCCCAGTGCAGTGCCTACCCTCTCTTCAACCTGATTTTACCTGGAACTTAGGGTTCTCAGAAGAACAGAGTGGGAAATTAGTTTTCCAGCCTTTTTGAGATGGCAAGATATTTTGCACTGGGCTGAAAACAAGACTATTTGATATCTTTGTAAAATCTTAAAAATAAGATAGACACATGGTTACTTGACTTAAACCCAAACTTAAAGTTAGCAGGATGGTTAAGCAGCATCAGCTCTTAAGGTGTGATAGGAAACTTATTGAAATAATTTTTTCCTGTTGTTATTGTGGGGCTTTGGTACTTTTTCAAACCTAAAATAGGGGCAAAATATTTCCATATGGTCCTGTAGCATCCAGTGCATTTTGGGTGAGGATGGCTTTACTCCAGTTTTTCTGTCCCTCAATCTAAGAAGCAGAAATATCCCTGCTACAAAGAAGACTGCACAGCTGTTCCCGAAGACACACTTACCTTCCTGCTAGTCCCTGGAGGGATCTTTAACTCTGTAGCATAATCCCTGGCAAATCAACAGAACGTATCAACAAAGTATCGTTAATAACAATAAAACTTGCTCATCAGTTCTCAATATGTCACATGTTCACAAATGGAACTGTTTTCATATTTTGCACTTTGAATGAAACGAAGCATTAAATGCATTATTTTCTACTTATTTAGGGTTCAGTAGTGCCACATTTGTATGTGCTGATGATAAACATATTCTGCAAGTGTATAAAGGTGTGAGGAGAGGTGGCAGAGTTTAACTTGGTTTTTCTCTACATAGTTGAATAAAACATGCTAAACAAAATGGGGAGCAGTAACAGTTTACAGCACAAATTGTCACTCAGGCAATCCTACCTGGTGAAAATATTTCACTGGAAGATTTTAAGGATTCAGAAATCGTTCACAAAGCCCTGGCACTCATCAGAAAACTTACAAATAATAGAAAAATCTTATGTCCACCAGAGATGATGAAGAGGCACCAGATGGGGCTTGGAGGGCCTGAATTTGTACCGCTGGCTCTGCCCTTGGGTGCCTGAGGGAAAGTCAATCTGTCTGGTTTATCTACCTGATGTTTGCTTGTGTGTGAAACAGGGATATAGCATTCCTTTGTAAAGTGCTGGGAGTTTTGTCAATAAAAAGAGGTAAAAGTATTGTATTTCGGATCTATTTGCAGAAACATCCTTGAGCCAGAGCTGTTGCCATTTTTCAAAATAGCCTTTCCAAAATCATGAGGAAACTAGGCATTGATATGCAGCACAAACCCATAGGCAATCAGAAGCTGGCTCAACTTTGCTGAAGATACTTATTTCTTCAATCTAATTGGAGTACCAAGATTATAATCCAATTTAAAATCCAGTTTAGGAAGTAATTTTGGGAAAGAATGAGAATGCTTTGCCTATCTTCATGTACCACTGAGCTGCCTGACAGGAACTCCATTTTGAAATGTTCAGGAGCAAGCTTCACTTTCCAGAAGTCATCTTCTTAAAAGCAGTTTATTATTTGCTTCTTACAGATTCCTAGATGCGTCTTTGAATTATATGGCACATATTTCTAGATAAAACATTTATTTCTTTCTTTTTAGGCCAACGTAGTTCCCTGATTTAAAAACATAATAAAAACCTCTACTAGAGCAGATGCAGTCTTTAATATGTGGCTCAAGACTGAGTTATGATTGTCACATATTTTATCAGTATGCTACATTTTTTATTAACGGATTAACATATAAATCTATTCATAAATCACCTTCTAAAGCTGCACCTAAAACCTCTCACTCTCAGCCCAGAGGTTTAAAGCTATTCCATAATAAAGCTTGTATTGGCTGAACAAACTTTCTGGCGAATTCAGCTTTTTATTTGTATGGTTTAAGGTTCCCAAATAACATTTACTCCCTGAATGCAGCCTTCCTTAAAAATGACTGATTGTACACCCTTCCTTAAAATGAATGACCAGAAGCTTGATTATGGCTTTCAGGTGCAGGTCTTCCTTCCCAAGCTTTATCTAAGAGGGAAATTTCTACCTGGAGTCAGAGATGGGGGGAGAAAATTAGGTATGTTAGGCTGGAGTTCACCATCTCTGAAGGCCTCACTTCATCTTCCAAGGACACATTTCTCCAGCTCCTCACTGCAGGGAACTGTGCTCTTCAGTAGGCTCTGGCACGTGCTGTTGGGAACCAAACTTGTGCTGATGTTCCTCATCAGCTGAAATTCAGAGAGCAGAGGAAGCAAACCTCTTCTCACACTCCATAGCATCAAGTGAATTCTGAACACAACATCCTCTCTGTCAGAGAGAACCCAACTCAGGAGTCCATTTAGAGCCAACAAAGCTTTTAAGCCCAGATTTAGCTTTAAATAAATGCCTCTTTTCCTCTGAGAATTTTCCAAGTTAAGAACACACTTCATGCTCTATTGAGTGAGAATATGTTTTAGTGTGTGTGTGTTCATAGATTTGTTGAACTGGCTCAGAGTGCACTGCCTAGTTATGATCAGTGTAATTGCCCTTTAAAGTGAGTATTAGGCGTGGTATAGGAAGTTCTCATATTTATATTTACATATATATTTGTATATATACACGTGTATGTACCCATACACAGGAGAATCATATACCTAGGGTTGTGTAGCACATGCCAGAGGTTCAGGCACTGTACCTGTTTGGATTCATACTTGGCATTATGCAGGGCAGCCTTCTTGGAGTCAGTGATGGCCATGGAGCTGATTTACATCTGGAGGGGAACTACCCTGTTACTCAAATGATGGTTGAAGTTTGTGTGATGATTGTCAGCCATGGATTGCCAGCCTGCTTTCCTGGGTAATTTGTTAGTTGTCAATGGCCTCCTTCCCTGTCTGACCTCACCTAAAAGCCAACATTTCTGTAAGGGTTTTGGTCTTTGTCAGCAAACATTATAAGCAGGATTCAGAAACTGGGAATTTAATTAGCTGCTGAAGTCACTTACTGATAACAGTAGCATATTGGGCTCCTTATTTGATAAACCCCTGTCAAGCATTTTATATGTAGAAAATGAAGACTAATGTTCTTATGCCTGCAACTTACAGTCAGGACCATTAAACATCCTTTAAAAAGGGGACAGAAAAAATTACAATGGAAAAAAATAAAATCCCTTGGACTTCTTGTTTCTTGTCACAACTGTTGCTGCTGTATTTTTTCAAAATGTATTTTGATTTGCCTGTTTACCTCTTTTTCTCTGTGGGCTGCTTCCCATTCCACCAGCTCCAGGAGGCTTTCAGGGATGTGCATGTACTTATGCCCTGGCTGTCCCCTGCCCTGACACACGTGTTCATCTTGTGCCTGCTGTCAACAAATCCAGCTCTGCAGATGTTCCTGAGAGGCAAATCAGCCTCTTGTTGTAGCCTACACCTTAGCTAAACTGACACTTATATAAATTGAGATTTATATGAAAATATGCTGCTTTTTTATTGTTATTATTACTTTAGGGATGTGGGATATTTTTAGACATGGGAGAGGTTTATTGTTTAGCTGCAAATGCTGGCCTGCCACAAAGGACAGAAAGTGTTTCCTACTTGCTCCTGTCCTAGTTAGGGTGCTCTGATGCAGTTGTTAGTGAAGGCTCTAAGGCAGGGTGGCTTTAATGCAGCACCTTGACTAAGAGCAGTCCAGGTGGCAACAGAAACCTGCTGGGTTTCACAGGCTGAGCGCTGGGTTCAGGCAGGCAGCTCCTGCTTGATGGGCTCCTGAAGATGAGGTGATGGGTCCTGTAGTCTCTGCTCTGTTCAGCAGGCAGGGGGTTGTGGTAGTAGTGAGGTGCTGAGTGGTGGAACCTCGGAAGAGGTCCTGGCACCACTTCTCAAGGTACTGCACTCAGACTTGTGTTTTTCCTACCTGGGACCCAGCACCCCAACCCATTCCTGGCATGGAAGCTGAGCTGCACATGCTGGCAAGTCAGCAGTAAGAGAAGTCCTTGGTAACATGAAGGACTGCATCTCACCAGACAAACAATGGGAGTATCTGGGCCAAGTACTGAAAAAACAAACAACAGTTTTGGTTGGTTTTGTTGTTATTGTGTTTTGGGGTTTGGGTTTTTTTAATGTTTTGTTTGTTTGTTTGTTTTGGTTTTTTGTTTTGGTTTTTTGTGTGTGTTTGGGGGTTTTTTTAGGACCGAAAATACAGAGATACCTACTTTTTATTCTCAAAGCAGAGCTTAAGAGAGATCTAAATGATTCATGTCCTTTGGACTGGCTCTCTGCAGAGGATTAAGTTTGACCCTGATAGCATCCAGCCATTTATAATGAAAGTATTAAAAGAATAAAAAATCACCATTTATTGATTTGCAGCTCTCTAAAAGGACCCATAAATGACCTCATATGTTTCCTTTAAAACCAACTATTGAACTGCTAGAAAAAAAGAAAATAATTATTTTATAGTAAATACATTTCATGGCAGTGCATGCATTTTTTTCCCTAGATAAATAATCCTACTTTTCTCTGTTAGCCACAGTTTAGCTGATGTGTGTTTTACAGCTGCTTTTAAATGCAACAGCGCTGAATGACTAATATGAGGGGATCAGTGGAGCCTGGAGCTGCACAGCAGAGTTCCTAACATGGCCTGTCCAGCTGTTACCAGAGACCCAGAGCTAGGGAGCAGAGATGAGAACAGTTTGCTCATCACTCCCACAGAACATCGATCCTGTCTCAGCATGGAAGGTGTACCTTTCCTGAATCCTTTGTGAGCCTAAAAGAGCTTTGACCACCAAAGGTTTCACCTACCTTCCCGAGGCTGAGCTCAAGGAAAGCACAATCCATGTGCTAAGAGAACAAATGAGTAAACAGGCACAAACTTGCCCATGGCATGTTCAGCCACCTTGCCTAGAGAAAGACAACAAGGTTTCAGGCTCAGACGCCTTTCTTCAGGGCTGCAGGAATAGCAGCAAACCTCCAGCCTAGCAGCATGGGGCCACAGCTGCTGTTAATTACTTGCTAATAGGTGAGCAAGGGGAGAGGAAGATTTTTGTTGATAATATGACTAAGTAGAGACTTTCTGGGGTTGGGGAGACTAAGCATGGAGAGTTAGTGGAAGGAGATATGCAGAAAAATAACATTTCTTCTCTTAATTTATGAGGAGAATGTGGGTAGCATGGACTACCTGCCTTGCTTGCAGACAGCTGTGAGGAGGTAAGGTGGTTTCCAGCCATCTCCTGTCTGTGCTTTCCTTTCTCCATATGTGAAGCTGGGATAAAGATGCTGGTCTTTTTTAAATGTGTGGTCTTTTTGAAATGTGTGGCTTACTGTTTAAGACCTAAGTATTACATATTATGATATACACTTGTAAATACAGGAAATTTGCCTTAATTGTGAGTCTGCAAAGTTGTTCTGATTGTTGTTCTGATTCATCAAGTACATGTAATATTAAGCAGTTGTTTTCTTCACCTCTGCTTTCTAGATAAGCAATTATGCAACTTCATCATGTCCCCATGTTTAAAATGGACACATTTTTCATTTCTTTTTTTTTTTCTAAACTTCTTCAATTAAAATCTTTTGATGTAAAAATAGAGTAGTTGGGGTCTGGTAGGGGAAAAATGCAATCAACATGTATCCCTTCAGATAAAAATACAAATAACCCCATAAGTTTGTTTAAAAAAGAGATCAGCTTGGAAAGAATTTGAGATGAGAATAAAAATATGTCTTCATTGGAAATACTTTTGTGTCAAGAACATGGCTCGAATTCCATGCATTATTTTAATTAATCACTTCAGATAGGAGGCAAAGTATATTTTTGAGGGTTTTATAACGGAGTGGTTTAATTCCTTGTAAGTAAAGAAAAAGGAATGAGAGGACTGCAGCCATTTGAGTAGGCTGCTAGGTTGCTTTATTAAGAATGACAAAAAAGTTCTGAAGTTAGCCTGGAGTAGTAAGAGACAAACTGCAGTTGTCTAAGAGGAGAGGATTTTGATGCATGGGACAGAAAGGGATGATCAATGGTTCATAAATATAATAGTGGTAAACACAGTGACAGGAGAAAAATTGTATATGGCTAATATAATTGTTACAAATTTAGTAGCTTTTGCTGTAAGATCAGCTACTGAGGATTTAAGAACAAGGCAGAAAGAAGAAAAATACTTGTCTTCTTTCTTTCTTTTTTTTTTCCAATACAAGATAAATGTGAAAACCACCAAAAATGAGTTAGAAAGGAGCTGCACAAAGATGTATGCTGCATTAATCCTGATGGAGAATCATTTTGTATTCCCTCATCTTAATTATAAGGCATATTCTCAAAAGTCATTTCTGGAATCTTTGATCTTGGTAGAGGTCAGATGCAAATGGGCTGGAAGGGAAGGGGAGGTGAGGGAAGGGACAGGTGGCAGGGGGAATGTAAGGGCAGGACTCAAACTGAAGGAAATTGGAAAATAAATCCTGGGTTGGCAGGGTAGTGCAGACTGGAGAACAGAACAGAAGAGCTGGAAGGAAGGAATAAAAGACACTGCATCAGAGTCTTTGCAGGAGAAGGAGCAAATAAATTCCTTGTTGAGATGGAGCTTGGCAGAGCTCACTATGGCATCAGTTGCTGACGTCTGCTGTTGGAAAAGAGGAGGCAGAAGCAAGGCAAACTGTGACAGACCAAGCAGGGAATCTGAAGGCATCTGTTTCCCAGCCTTAGGAGGAAGCTGGGTGGGTTGATGCTAAGCAGAGTGGTGGGGCTCTGGCTGCTGCTGTGGCAGCAGGTGGGGACTGGGTCCAGTTGGGCTGGGCAACAAGGGGACAGTGGGGGTCAGAAACACTTGAACTTTTGGTGTTGGGACAGCAGAGAACCATGTTATCTAACCTTGCAGTCCAGTTTTATTTAAACTGGTGTCACTTTCATTTTGCAGCAATAAGTGTAAGACTTGAGAAGCAGCTTTTGGATTCTGGATAAATCACCACCCTTGTTTCTTTCCCAGACTGACTCCTTGTGCTTCTCTGAGGCAAATATTTGTTTTTACATTGATCAAGAGCTGAACTCAACCACTGCATGTATTGCTAGTGATGTGGTATTATTTGAAATGTGAAACTTTTGAAGATGTAAAGAAATGGAGAGATTCAGGTCCTTTCTGGCTTGCCATTTCCCCACTGACCACTGCAAGTGTTGCTGCATCTGTAGATAACTTTTGCCTACTCAAAACCTTCCAGTGTATTTAGGGCTGGATGGATGTTGGCTTCACACTTAATTGGAAATGCTGGGGAGAGGAGCTGGGGGTAGCATACGGGGAATTCGACACTGTTGGTTTCTAATTTTCTCTCTATTTAAGTGTTTCTTGCTGATGGTCTTAGCACATATGGTCTTAGATTAAGGAAAAAACATGCCAAAACTGCAGGCTAGGCTCAGACTGGGGAGTTAAGCTTGACATGAAATAAGCAGAAGGCTGTAATTAGCTTATCAAAAGTGTAAGGCACCTGGCAGAGGAAAGCAGAAATGTAATGCACAATGTAGCTGTAGAACAATTAAAAAAAAAAATAAAAAAAATCAGTTTTATGAAACATGGGGGACTTTTCATTGCTGACACTTCCTTTTCCGGGCCAGCTTGGTAACATCTGAAAGGCCCTGCTTATTCTTGGTTATTAGTGATTTATCAGATGTGACATTTTCTGACAGTTTATGATGCTGAGCACAAAACCCCATGGAAGCCAGAAAGTCTAAAGGTCAAAATCTAGGTGTGTTGCCAAAAACTTTCCTGGGAAGCTTGCACCACAGTTGCCTGTGCACCGTGTGTACTCCCTGACTGCAAATACCAGTCATCTCACTGCTCCCTCTTGTTCTTTCTGCCTGGTTTTTGCAGCCCCAGATTGTCTTTCACCTTAACCCTAGGATTCAGGCTCACTGAGGCAAGAATTGCCAGTTAATTTTAAGCAGAAATGCCTAACAGAGTGCAGCTAAGTATTTTATGTGCTTCCCCAGTACCTGTCAAAATCCTGGTCTCTAGGAAGAGGAGTCTGGATCCTTTGTCTAGGTGTGCAAAACAAGCGGCAGTTCAGACACACATCTGCTGTAATGAACAAGGAAAATACAAATACTCCTTTTTAGCTCAGGAGCTAGAATTTTTGCCTATATTCCTAAAGCTCAAAAAATATTACTTTAAGATGGGGAAGAGAAGGAGGGAGAGTCTGGTTTCACTTAAGTTCCTGTGGTACAGGCAGGCTCAGGTGGGATCTCTGTTTTCAGCCTGCCTTGCAAAATTTTCCCAGTCTCTCTGGCTTGCACAAAACTGGCCTTGGCTAATTAATCTCAAAACTTTTGTTTGGTCTCGGTAATTAATCTTTCACTTAATTAAATATTTCTAGTGCCTCTTTTCCCTTTGGGTTGTACTATACCAAGATTAAATGCACAACCAGAAAAGAATGTTGGTACTTTAAATTGAATCAGTTGCACATTTATTTATTTCATTGTGCACCTCCCCCTTTATTCAAGCCAAAACAGAACTCAAGCCATGTTTAACCTGTTATATGATTTTAATGAGAATATATTGCAGTGTTTGTCATCTGAAAAAGTAATAGCCTCCTAAGGCAATACATGTGATTTCCCTGAAGAAAAACAGGAGGCGCAGAACAGTGAAAGTGTCATCTTGAGTTCTTCATTAGTCTCTTTAATTCTGTGGGATGTGCTGATTTTTATTCCTGAATCTCAGCTTAAATGTTGGGAAAATCTGATCTAAATTGGGCATTTCTTCAAACTTATTTCAACTCCTTTTCAAGGCAAAAGAAATAGATGCTGAACAAGTATATTGAATGATATAATCAGGAGAGGAATGAAGAATGCAGGACTTCCCCACTTTGGAAATAATACATAGATGTTTCACGTGTGCTTCACTGGTTACATTTTCAGTTTGAAGCATATATGGGATGACTGTTTTTTCATAGCTGAACTCTTAATGTGGTTGCACAAAAATGCACTCAGTTGACTGTGCAGGATTTGTCCAGTCTGTCTCAGAAGCTGACGGGGGAGGGAACATAAAAAAATGTATAGTGGAGATCTCTTAACATCTCTAGATGGCAGTGAGCTTCAAAGAGGCACAATGGCAAGGAAGCCCAGAGCAGAAAAATGAAGGAGAATAAAATAGCCTTGCTTGATTCAGAAGTACAAAGGAGACTATAGCCATGGTAAATTGATTTTGTACTGAATATGGGCTGGTCCATTGGAAGGGTTTTTAAACCTCCTACTCCAGAAATCATTGTGCAAAAGAGTAAGAGGAGGCTTCTTAGGAGTCTTGTCACATCCATCAGTGGAGCCCACAAAGAGGAAGGCGGGATTTAGTTCTGAATGGTGGCTGTGCCAAAGAACATAAAGAGGTGGAGATGGATATCTTTTGGTGGTCGAGGGGCCTTGAAGGAAGAACTGCCCCCACTTTATCAAGGGCAACCATTGCTGTGACTCCATTTGTTGCCTTGCTTCTTAGAATTAGCTTGTTGTACCTTGTTTGTAGCAACTGAAGAAAAAAAAAACAAAAAAAACAAACACAGAACAAATTCTGTTCTTCACAGAATAAGTAGTGCTGGTGGTGTGAGAAACAGTGCTGTGTGGTGCCCACCTGGCCAGTGCCAACTGCACTTACATGTGCATCAGCTGTTCTTAGGTTCCTGACCTGTGCTTGACTGCAGTGGAATTTTTCTTTAATCGTTTTTTACTCAATATATTTAAACCTCTTTATTTAGTTATTTTATTGTTTTATCATATAATAATCTATGTCTCTCTAATCTCCAGTACATTTAGTAAATGTTTGTTGTCATAAGCTATAAACTGAATGTGACATGGCAAGAAACCAAATTCCACTGTGGTTGTTACTTACCTAAAAGTCTCGTCTCAGTTTCTGTATGCTTCTGATCTTCAGTAATAGGACACACTGTAAGTCATAATTCCTTAACATCCCCTGTGCTGTTCTGCAGTTCTGGATGTTGTCATTCATGCTAAACTGGCTACAGGTGAGAGCTTTAAGGTCTTTTTTTACTAGCATGCCAAACGTCTCAGTTAACTAAAAATATTGGTTTGCATTTGACCCTGTCCATGCTTTTGCAGGCTTAAAAGCAATAGAAATATCCATTGGGTTAAGTTGTTTTCAAAAAACGATAAGCACTCCCATATAGTATTTGCAAGTAAATTACTGGCAGTATTAAGCACTTTCAAGCAAAATGAAGTAGATGATCAGAAAAGTTAGATCATTGTCACAGACTGACATTTTTCTTTGCATAGAATGATAAAAATACAAACACTAGATAGTGGAAACAGAATTCCAGTGCCATCTTTATCTTTCATTTTTGGAGTTGGATCTTTCTTCCCAAGTAACATGTTGGCATGTTCAGCTAACATTGCTGCATAAATATGTAGCTGTCAGTCTAAGCTCAGCATATAGGCACAGCAAAGCGTGCTCCTGCTTTCTTTACCCTTATGGACAGCATTGCAATCTGATCTGTTGCAACAACCTGTGTTCTGGGCATCATTCCTGGGTTCCACAAGCCCTTCTGTTCAGGTACACATCACATCCATAGCTCCTCTTGTTGCTGGATCACCAGTATCTTTGCACCCTTCCACTGATTCCACTTTCTTTGGGCATAGCCGTGTTGCATCCCACTAATGCTTGTATTAATTTTAAGGGTCTTTCAGAGACCTGCTTGTCAGTTCCTGCAAGAGGCTCACCCCACTTTGAACCAGCCCATTAAAACCAGCATCTCTGTCCCCCTTGGTTAATGTCCCTTCTCTTGCTTTCTCTGATGTGTCCTCTTTGTACCTCAGAAGAATCCTATCCTTGGAATACTGCAACTCTTCTGGTTACAAAAACCTCACAGTGAGTTACATGGCTGGAGAGCTGAGACCTTTCCTTGCTGTGTGGTTATGCTCCATTGTCTCTGTGCTCTGCCATTGACTTCCACCTGATGCCTCATATATTATTATACTTTGCTTATAATGCACTTTGGCAAGGCTATGACTACAGACTTGCACAGGGAGTCCTGTGCTGTGATGGACGCTCTCAGGCACTATGAAAACCGCAAATTTTTAGGTCAAAGGAAGTTCCATTATCTAAAAAAGCTCAAATTCTCCTCTGTGTGAAATTCAGCATCATGTTACAAATGTTTTACACCAGGATTACTGAAAATATGCTTAAAGCACTGATCTGCTTACTTCAAACATGAATTTTAATTTGACAGTACCTCTTCAAGGTTGAGCTGGCTGCTCCATTATAAGCTGTCCTTAGCACACTAAAACTCCCAAAGAGCTGAAAAGTGCAGATTGTAGCCTGAATGTGTCTTATCTGTATTTGTTTATCTTAGAAAATGTGGTTTTAGTTTTAGTACTTGGTATCAAATGTTCTTTACTAAAGCTTTAGACAACTGCGTTTAATAATAAAACCTGGTACTCTTGTTCAGTGTTTTCTATTTGGGTACACTGTAGAAACCGTGATCTGTTAAGCCTCATACAATGCTCCATTCAGATAAGGAAATGCATGGTCTGGAGTTGTAAATTCCTACCTGAGACTGCAGAGAGAGGGGAGTGTCTGATTTACAGACTGTATGCTGTTTAATGGAATCTTCTGCAGGACAAATGGAAGTTGCGGGCATAAAAACTCAAATTTGGTTTTCTAGGTTATATTGTAGCCTTGCCCCAAGATGTCAGAAAGAAGAGGACAGGATGAATGGCATCTTGCCCATTGTTCTATTCTCTAAACCCGCTCCCTCTGCACACCACTAATTCAGTAGATTAATTTTGTGATCTTAAGAAGAAAAAAAAAAACAACAACAAAAAACCAAACTGTGTAAGAACTCATTTTGTGCTAAACAGGAAACTTTTTAGTCCTCGAGAGAGCAAAATCAGTGCTTGTCTCTGCTTCTGACATGCTCAGTGTCTTTTTCTAGTTAGTTGACCTCTCTGTGCTTCTTGTTTTCCTTTTCTCCGGTGTGCCTGTGTTGTTTGTTTAGCTTGTAAGTGCTCTCAGACGGAAATTCTCTCCCACAGCATGTTTGTATATTGCCTAGAAATACGGGGTCACAATCTCAGTTCCTGCCTGTATGTGCTCCTATAGTACAAGTAAATAACAAGGGATTTTGAAGCTGTGAAGGAGAGAAAATCAGTAGCATTGACCATCCAAGAAGAGCGCAAAGCAGCTCAAACCTTTCCCTCAAAAAAGATTTGATAACATTTGTAGTTGAAAACAGGCTGTCTCTGTAGGCACAGGTCTACAGCAGAGGTGCAGGGAGCTCACTCTCACCTCAGAGCTGTGTTACTGGGATGTGCTCTCTGTGCAGCAGGAAGACTGTGAAGGATTTAAACAAATATTTTACCTTGCATATGAGATGAGGCAGGATCATGAACTGAGTGACTCAGCTGATTGGGCTGGGATAACTTGAACAGAGAAAGTCGAGCTCCCATACCTGGAAGCTGAGGCCCTGTTCTGCCAGGTGTTACAGTGATGCTCCATCCATCAGTGCTACAGTCTGAAAACATCAGGTGGGAGGAGAGACTCTAAACAAGTGAGGCTTAAGACTGAAATCAACAAAGAGAACATAACGGGCCTCCTGGAAACTCTTCTCCCTGACCAGTGGGTGAAGAGCTACCCCATTTATGTAATTCATGTAAAATAGATGAGCCAGGGCAGTGAACTTCCTTTAGACTATTGAGTTTCTCTTTCAAAGGATGTGGTAAGAGTCTGTAAGATAGAGGAACATGAATATATAAAGATGGTATTCTTTGGAGCTGAGTTAAAGATCCATTCTTAAAATGAAAAAGTCTCACTTTCTGACAAATTATTCCATCCTTACTATACCAGTGTGAAGCATCCACTTCTGCTCTGATGTGAATAGCAAGCAATCATCTTCCAGAGCCAATAAATGCCATGCCAAAATTAGTCTCAGTATAACAACAGCCTGACTTTTGTTTATAGAGAGAAGGTCTGATTCAGAGATTAAGGTTATGGGAACTGGAACCCACTGATGTTTTGGGTTGTTTTGGGGCTTTTTTTGTATGTTTCCCAACCTCCATCTTCTGAGTGTTACATTATAAGGTCTGCCCCAATTGATGTACTGTCCAGCTGCTCCAGAAGAGCTGTGCAACTGGGCTGCTCTGTTGGCAGAGCAACTGGGCCGCTCTGTTGGCACCTATGGTGCTTATTTTATATGAAGCAAACAGCTCGAGTTTTTCCACATCTCAAAGGAACAGAGATCACTTAAGGGAAACTAATAGTTTGATAAAACACAATGCAGTTCCTCATATCTAAGTCCTCTCCTCTCCCCGCAATTCATTGACTGAATCCTGTGATCATTCCTCATACCTGTCACTGCACATGACAGTGATCTGTAATTTGTATACTGCAGTATGTAGCAGAACTATTTATTGGAGCTTGGCATTATGTTATTTCAGTATTAGTTATCTGTTTATCAGACATGTTTATCACAGTTTTAATAAATTACCAGCATTGGAACTTCAGAAATGGCCTCTAGGCTATTAAGCTACTGTGCTTTATTATTAAGAAGTTAGATTTCAGTAAGTTATTATTTATAGAGCAGTGTAAATGTGCCTTGTCCTCAAGAGACAAATTCAATGCTTCAAAAAAGAAATTTAACTTTCCACTTTTAAACTAAGGCAACAAGTCTTCATGGAGAAGTCCTGGAGGATTAAATGGGGAAGAAATAGTAAAGTGTTGTAGAAATATTTTCACAGTACACATCACAGAAACCTAAGTTAAACAATAACATTTTCATGGATTTTCACGGTGCTATCTTGTGTAGAGGATGCAAAGCATATAGAAACATAGAAATAAACTGATGAAATGGGTTTGTCATTGTCAGGAAAAATCTATGGGTGACAGCAAAAATCTGTGGGTGATACTTTAGAGGGCTAAAATGTGTTCATCAGTATGGGTAAAAAGACTGCTGCTGACTTCTTGTTGGGGAATGAACTGGCCTCTGAGTAGCCACTGCCTAAGGGATTTTGTCTGCATCCCAGTTTAACAAAGTACTTATGCATGTGGTTAAGCTAAACAGGTCCAGTAGGATATATAAATATATGCTTTATTTCCATTAAAGTTGGCAGGTATTAAATGCAGTGTAGAAACATTGTCCCTGCATGTTCCTCTCTCCTCAGACTTGGAGAAAAGTTTCCATACCTTGCTGTGAAATGAGCTGATAAAAAAAATTTGTAAAAGTAAATAAGAAATGCAGAGATTTTGAGCCAGTCTAAGGAATCCAGGAAGCTGCCTTCAAAGCAAGTATTTATTATTTTTTTTCCAGAGTAACATTTCTCTGAGCATACTAGTGCCTTGTACAGTTGTTGGAAAGGAAGGTGTAAATAAATACATAGGGAAATAAATGACTCTGCCAGCTCAGGTCTCTAGTGCACAGTAACTGTCATATCACACCACCTCCTGCCCTCTTTCCTCATGCATAACTCAGCAAAGGCTGATGTGACTGGCAGGCTCTGCTCGGCGTGCCCTGCATGGCACAGCACAGAACCAAAATCACCTCTTACTCCATGGGCAGATTGAGAAGCCTCCTGAGGGCACTGTGGAGGGTTGATGGAAATGGAAACTCCTTCTGTTAGCAAACTCTGCAGACCTGAGCCTGGGACACAAAGTGCAGCTTCTGCTTCTGATGTTAGTAGAAATCTGAGGAACTCGGTATGTTTTAGGAAATGTTGGGCACCTCACAGAATCAGTCCCTGGGTTTTTTTGCAGTAAGCCTGTACTTGAGGTTTTTTGTCTCCTAGCAAACATACACAATGTACGTTTTTGTATTAGACTTTTTTCCCCCAGTAGGAGAGAACAGCTTGATTCTGGGTCTGTGTGCAGGCATGCAAGGGTGCTGGTAGCTTGCACAGAGTGCTTGGTTAGTGGAAGTGAGGTTGGTAACAGATGGGTAGATTTGTAATAAAATAATGTAGAAATCAAGAAGGGGGTTAATTAACCTGATAAATATACATGTAACCTATTCTCTTCTAGTCTTCACTTTCCAGTTTTAAAGCAATATTCTGGTGTTGCACAAAAATCTGCAACCTCTGTTATGCAAGTACAGTTGGAGGATTAGTGTATGCTTGGTCTATTAAATTAATATGCAGTGTTTGAAATAATTAAAAATCACTGGCCCGAATGCAGAGGCTGGTCCACAGAAGTTGAAGAGATTTTTACATCACCATTTGAGAATGCATGTAATGGTGGATAACAGGACTTGCTAGTCACATGCAGGTGCTTTGAATGCCAACACTGAGATGTGCAGGTAATTAAATAAATGTGTCTAGAAAGCTTCTCTCAGCAGTGCATGCTGAATAACTGATTTGACAGCACATGGAGAGCTAGAATTTCTAGAGCACTGTTGATCTGCAGTCTGAACTTGGAGTAAACTGTGATGCTCATAAATTATTAGAAGAGACATTAACTATTTCTATGTCTGAATATGACATTTGAATATTCAGATGTGCACTGGGCTTAGCCATTGTGGCCCATTTCTGTTCATTTTTCTAGTTGGGCAGTATTGCACCAGGTACATATGGTTGTATACAGGACTCCTCCTGTGATGGTTCTCCTTCATGTGACCTTCTAAAGATGCAGGCATGTTACATAAACCCTTTTCTTTCTTTTTTAAATGGGAACTCAAGAACAGGAACAGGAATGTGAAGAACCTGGTGTCCATGCAAATAGGCTGAAGGAAGGCACATTTAATTACATTTTCAGTTCAGGGACAAAGTTGCTAGTACTTTCCGGCCTGTCTGCACAGGTGGCTGGACAATCCTGCTCATGGTTTGTGTGGCTCTTGCCTCACACAGGAGCTACAGCTTTGAGCTGCTTGTCTCATTTATATGGCATAGGAATCTGGTGTTCCCCTGTTCTGTACATGGGCCATGTGGTTGTAGAGGAGGTCTTCAAAGACTGGGAACACTGTTAGAAACCACATTTCTTCTGGAAAGCTGGAGAGCTTGTAATGTGGAAGCATGAGGAGTTGGAGTGCTCTTGGTAAGGGTGTAAGGGGAGGATTTGCTGACAAGTTGTGAGCCCATAAAAGTGTCTGCTTGGTTGCTTAAGCAAGTAGGCAAATAAGGAAGCAGACAGGAGAAAGTACGTACTGTCCTGTGTTTGTATCTAGCCTCACTCCCTGGTTTGTCACATCTTCCTCCAGGCTGTTTTCCATGACCTATGCCATGACAGTTGTTTAATTGCCACATGGGTCTAGAGGTATCTACTCTACTAATTTTGACTGATGTGTAGCAGGAGGCTAAAAAATAATCCCAGATGTGTTTTCTGGAGCTGGGAAACTTAAATGTCTCAGACAACTAAGAAATTGAATCATGAATTCAGGATGATGACCCAACTGAATGATCAGAATCTTTTGGTGGATACATTTTGTACCTCATCTGAGTGTGAGGAGGCAGCTTTCAGCACTAAAGAGAAAAATTATTTATTTGGTTTCTTGAGAGACATGAGGAAAGGGAGGGGAGGCAACTAAGTCAGTGTGCAAAAGCCTGGCTATTGAGAAGTGTTACAATCAGGTAAGTACAAAGCATCCTTGACAGTGCTGTATTGTAGTGCAAGTGTTAAGCAGGTGCCTGCCTTACTGAGAAGCATATGGGTACACAGAGGTACTCCAGAAAAGAGAGATCTTTCTGAAAGTTTCCAGGATTATGTTGGAGACTGGGGCAAAATGAACCTAAGGCGGAGGAAGAAAATTTAATCTAGGAAGGCAAAGACAACAGAGATGGCAGGAGTGGTAATTTTTTATCTGAAAAGACAGCTGATTAGTCAAGTAAAGAGACCAAACAATGCTGGAAAGCTTTGGGTCCAACCAAAAGCCATGATGACAGATGTCGCAGGCTCCTGTGAGCCCAGCAGAAGGACTGGGCTGTAGGTCAGCTGACTGGTGCATATTCATACCTTGCAGTACAATTATTTAAACATACATTAGCTCCTTGGCCTTGCAATTATATTTTTGTTGTTGACAAGATGTTCTGCTTTGCAGGGTCATGAATATTTTCTTTGAGTCAGTAGAGGTCATTGGAGTTACTCAGCCCTCAAACTAGATCCTCCCTGTCCCACCAAAGACATGTGTGGGACTTGAAAACATGTTCTGGATTGCCACATTGCTTAATTATCCTGTTAGCTCTAATGAAGTGTGCCCTGACTAATGGTGCAGTCACAAACAACATGTTCCTATAATTTGAGCCATCACCAAGAACTTCTGTTATCACTAGACTCACATCAAGGTAGTGCTTCTGAAAGCTGAAGGACAGTGTTGTCTAATGAAAGAAAACATTTGGACATCAAGAACACAGCTGGAAGAGACCAGTGCTCTGACACTGTGTTCACTCATGCCTCAGAGTTCTGGGGTGCAGGTGTTTGCATTGCTGCAGTCCCAGAAGACTCAGAGTATTTGCAGAGAAGCAGCACTGATTGCTGAAGTAATAAATACTTTTTATTATCAATTTGTCCTGTCAAGCACTGTTAATGTAAACTGGGCTGTATAATGGAGAGTGCTCTGTCACTGGTTTGGAAATGGAAGGAAGGGCCACCTAGTAAGCTCTCTCTAGTCTGGATTTTTCTTTCTTTTTTCTTTTTCTTTTTTTTTTTTGTATTAAGGTTGTCAAAAACCGATCTGAGGTGCAAGGATGCTGTGGTTAGATGAATATGGGCTAGACTTGGGACTGGGGATTAAAATGCTGCTGTGCAGTTGTTTTGTAGATGTCAAGGGCTCCTGGGAGTCACCAGTCAAAATTCCTTCCTATCCTATGATGGCTTATGGACATGAGCTCTCTCATCCAGTGATATATCCCCTCTCAGGATATGACTAAATGATCCTTTCCAGCAAGGGCTTATCCCAGCTGTCACAAAACCACTTCTGAAGCACAAGCTTTTGGCCTTCAGCCTGAATTGGACTGCAGTACATGGGAGGTACTTCCCAAGCAACTCTCAGGGAAGATCTGTGCTCTTCCGTTCTTCCACCAGATCATTGCCTGTGCTCATGAAGTCTTACTTCAAGCCAAATTGAACTGAATGCTCAGCTAATGGAGAAAATACAATATTTTCTGAGTGAGGTAGCTCACATCAAGGTAGTGCTTCTGAAAGCTGAAGGACAGTGTTGTCTAATGAAAGAAAACATTTGGACATCAAGAACACAGCTGGAAGAGACCAGTGCTCTGACACTGTGTTCACTCATGCCTCAGAGTTCTGGGGTGCAGGTGTTTGCATTGCTGCAGTCCCAGAAGACTCAGAGTATTTGCAGAGAAGCAGCACTGATTGCTGAAGTAATAAATACTTTTTATTATCAATTTGTCCTGTCAAGCACTGTTAATGTAAACTGGGCTGTATAATGGAGAGTGCTCTGTCACTGGTTTGGAAATGGAAGGAAGGGCCACCTAGTAAGCTCTCTCTAGTCTGGATTTTTCTTTCTTTTTTCTTTTTCTTTTTTTTTTTTGTATTAAGGTTGTCAAAAACCGATCTGAGGTGCAAGGATGCTGTGGTTAGATGAATATGGGCTAGACTTGGGACTGGGGATTAAAATGCTGCTGTGCAGTTGTTTTGTAGATGTCAAGGGCTCCTGGGAGTCACCAGTCAAAATTCCTTCCTATCCTATGATGGCTTATGGACATGAGCTCTCTCATCCAGTGATATATCCCCTCTCAGGATATGACTAAATGATCCTTTCCAGCAAGGGCTTATCCCAGCTGTCACAAAACCACTTCTGAAGCACAAGCTTTTGGCCTTCAGCCTGAATTGGACTGCAGTACATGGGAGGTACTTCCCAAGCAACTCTCAGGGAAGATCTGTGCTCTTCCGTTCTTCCACCAGATCATTGCCTGTGCTCATGAAGTCTTACTTCAAGCCAAATTGAACTGAATGCTCAGCTAATGGAGAAAATACAATATTTTCTGAGTGAGGTAGAAATATCCCTTCCCCCAGTGTTGTGTATAAATTCATTTCTTGCATGGTGTCATTTCTTCTGGTTCTTAACAAGTGTCTTCCTGGACCTGAGCTGGGGGTGGGAAAAACTGATCCTTCTTAACTGGTCTCCTATTTTTCTCCAGCAAAAAAACCAGAATTTATCATGTGTCAAGGGGACAATTTCCATGGAAGCCCAGAGTTAAAAAAAATATATATTGGCTGCAGTGAGAAGGTTCAAGAAGAGTTCAAATCCAGACCAAACTTTAAAGCCATTTCCTGCATTGGAAATAGATTGGGGAAAAAAAGAAATCCTGGCTCTTCTTGGGGAACTTTGGATCTGTTTCTAAACTTTGCAAGCCTGGCCTTTCCCTGTGTAACAGAGCTATTTTTCTTGTACTCAGAATGATGTATTATGTATACTATGGATATTTACATGTATTTTCACCTCCAGCTAACAAGACCTGCTTGAATTTGTTAGAACTATTTTTAAAAAGTGCTGAAGGGAGGAGAATTGTGGAGGGCACTGGATGGTTGGGTATGTTACTGAATATTTTAAATCTAGAAGTTCTTTCTAGTGCTTTTCTGGCATCTCAAATCACCATCCAACCTTTCTCCCCACTTCCCATCTCTCTGGGTTTTGCCTGTCATCTCCCAGTTGTTTTATCCAGCTCAATTCCCTGCAGGATTACTTAGAAGGTGATAATTTTTGGGTAAATTTAAAGAGACCAGCAGATTTGTGCAGAACTAGTGGACTTTACTGCAGGGAAGGTTGACATTTTAGTGATGAAAGCTGGTGGTTTTATACAACACTGTCTTCTTTGAAAAGAAGGTGATGGCACAGTGTGTGGGGCTTATGTCTTGGATCTTCCAGTTCGGTGATGATCAGAAGTTGCATTTACATGTAAATTAAAGTCAGTTCCCTGGTAACATTCCAGTTGCTTCTGCCTCTGGACTTCTCATCTATTTACCATTTGTGTGCACTGTGAGCACAGTGGGGGCGAGATACATGTTTACCATCATAAGGCTGCTTTTAAATTGGACTGTGAAAATTGGCTGGAGATACTTCCTCTTGTTCTGGGAGTCTCCAGACATGGTGGTTGGTGGCATTGTCATGTGACTTGTGCGTTTTGGTTTCTCAGGCAACAGCATGGGGTTCAGATGAAGACACCAGGAGGTCCTGTCAAAGTAAAGGGAAAACAGAGGTAAGTTTTGCTGTGCTACAATGATGCTATGGGTAAATTTATTTGCACCATGTGAAATCCACACAGGGAGCATCTGACACCAGCTTGAGATTGTGAATTTGCAACAGCTATCTACCACCACAAGTGCATAAGCACCAGAGAGCAAGCCATTTCAAAGACCCCCTGTCCAAGTTATTAGGTTTGCTCTGCATGAAATTCAAAGGTGATTTCACTGGTGGAGAGGACACAATTTGTGACACATCAAGGAGCAGAGTGGTGGCAAGCCAGGGGTAACATCTTATAGTGGAGTCTAAGGCTGGGTAAGTTAGCTTAGTCTCGGTGCTCAGCAGTGAGCTGCTGGCCTTCAGCCATGTGAGCATCCATGCTTGTTTGCAGCTCAAGTTCATCTTTGTAGAACTCTCTTAAACGTGAGAATTGAATCTGCCAGCACACTGCTTCTGTTCAGGTGGAATATCTGGAGTTCACAGACATTTCTGATCCAAACACAGGTCCTTTCTTCCTCTCTTCTGAGAAGCTAAAGCAAAGCCATGTATCTGAAAGCAGGAACTATTTTGATTTTTCAAATGTGGTATTAGTTCTGAGACATCAACTAAGAGGGTGTCCAATTGTCCTTAATACTGCACTGCAAAGAGCTGGACAAAGGATAAGAGAGGATAGGCAGGATCTTTGCTTAGACATGGACAGACAAGCAGAGAGTGAATGTGTGGCTGGCCCAAAATGCTGGAATTATGTCAAGTTCCAGTTCAGTGCTTTAAGCACAGGATTATATGATCTTCCATTGACCATGTGCATTTTACATAATAAACTTCATGTGATGACTGTATTAATTTGCGTATACACAAAAAAGCTATCTTTAATTTAGCTGAATAGGCAAGAATTTGTATCGTGTAGGTGTTCAGAACAAGAGTTTGGGTATCCTAGAACATTAGTTAAGAGTGTTGCATAGGATTAACTTTATGCAG
The DNA here is from genome assembly GCF_000747805.2 of Chaetura pelagica. Lineage (NCBI taxonomy): Eukaryota > Metazoa > Chordata > Aves > Apodiformes > Apodidae > Chaetura > Chaetura pelagica. The sequence continues at coordinate 2,182,082 of NW_009952974.1, forward strand.
GAAAACACTGTGGAGACAAAAGGGACTTGACAAGGTGAACACCACACATGGCCAGTCACTTGAAGTACCCAACAGAAGCTGGACAAAATTTAAGACCTCCAAAACCCAAGACATGAGGAATTTTTGAATTTGCAGTCTGTGTATTTTGAAATGTGTAAAGAAAGTATTTTTCTCTTTTCTTCCATTGTGAGGTTTGTGAGATTTAAATTGCATCTCATTGTTAATGAAGAATTTGAACTTATAACCTAGAATTATTTTGTCAGCCCCTTGATAAAACTATTCATTTGACTGAACAAATTCTAGGATAATTTCAATTATCTTTTTAACATCATGGCAAAAGAAAGCAGTGGTCTGAGTAACTTGACTGCTGCTACCTCCTTACACTGCAAAGGATTTGCCAAATATTTTATGAGGATAATGCTCTGAACAGCTGAGTTTATGCTGGTTCTGATCCAGAGCTTGAAATTGTTTGGTGGGCACAGTGACCATGGGTGTAAAGTTCTGAGGAGCAATAATTAAGTAGATTGTTAGATACTTCTTGATGTACAATTAATGGCAAACAGAGGTGTTGACTAAGAGTCTGACAAGAAGACATGAAGCTACAAACAATGGTGGAAGGATCCTGCAGTATCTAGGTAAATTCCAATCTGCCAACTCTGTATCTACTCTAGCCTGTGTGTCCTTGGCTGAGTCTAGCCAGCTGGTGAATTGTTCTATTCCAGCTAAGAAGTCCAGCTGTGACCCAGAATCTCTGCCCTGGGCTGGGTAAATGCAGCAAGTGAGGGCAGCACTAATGGGAGTGTTTCTGATTCTGTGGGCAGCCGTGGTACAGGATCCCAGGGCTCTGTCTGCCTCAACTCTGCCTTGTCAAAACTTGACTAATGGTAGTTTTCTACCTCACAGAGATGATTTGGTGATAAATATGTTATGGATTGTCAGGCATTTAGATCTGTGATGATAGAAGCTAAAAATAAGGAGGACCTTTGGCTTTGATATTAGTTCACAGTGTAGTTTGCCTAAGTTATATGACTGGTTTATTTTCCTTGCTGATTTAATAACACGTGTATTTCAGGGTGAGGTTTTCAAAGTCACCTGGTGTATTAAAATATTTTCCTATTATCTAAATCAGATTCTTCCTGCTGCTTGGAAAATATCTTCTAGAAGTTCTTAGAGCTTTACCATAAGGGAAATAAAAAGTACAAGAATGGAAGCCACAAAATTAATATCACAAAAGGATAATGATTATGACATGATGGTTTCTAGACATTTGAGTGCTTATTGACCAGAGAAGAAGGAGATGAGAAATCTGGGTCCCAGATTTGAGGTTACAAGGTACCATTAGGTAATTTCTTCTGACACCCTGTGTAGCTCTGGCCACAAATTTCACCTACTTATTCCTAAACTGAGCTCAGTAACTCGAGTTTGGCTGCTGCACCTTTTTGAAGAAGGCAAAAGTTTTGAATGGAAGGGCAAATGGGCTGTGTGCTTTGCTGGCTTGTTCTAATGGCAGATCATCTTCCCTGTTAACAACGTGTACTTTGTTTTCTCTTTGGATCTGACTTCAGTTTTGAGTGTCTGGGTCTCATTTTGCCCTTCTCTGCTAGATTAAAGAGCCTTTTCGTTACCAATATTTATTTTTTACTTATATGCTCTTGTCAAATTGGTACTTAGGCATTTTTATAAAGCAAGAAGCTGATCTCCCCAAGCCTCTTTCTCTAAGTAATTTTTCTACTGCCCTTGAATATTTTTAGTCTTTTTTTTCTGTACACTCCATTTTTTACCTGCATTCCCTTGTCAATCTTCTAATGCCTAAGTGTGATTAGAACAGTCCTCCACCTCTTACCCTCCTCTGCTCAAACACCTGGCAGTTTCAGTAGTTCTTCTGCCAAAGGAGCTCATAAAGAATTGCCTTGCCACTGTGACCACTAAATCCTTTCACAGTTGCTAGTCTCGGGATGTAATTTCCCAGTCTACACATAGAGCCCTTTTGTTTGTTGCTCTTTAATGCATAATATCTTAAAAAACCCAACTATTTAGTTTGTTGGGTCCAGCTCACCAGCCTACCATATATCACTATATGTAGTGAGGCTCTGGCCTCACTGGTAATTACTATTTTCATAATATTTGGGTTATCCACAAATACTCGTTAAGAAAAATGTTGATACTGGGCTAGTACCACCCCATCTGGGACCCTGCTAGAGCAGCAAATTTGTGAATAATTTCACTCTGAGGACTTTCTTTAGTCCAGTAATTTATCAGATTTTAATCCATTAATGTATATGTTCTTGAACCGGGTTTTTAAATTAACTCTGGAATATGTCATGTGGTATTAAAACAAACACCTCAGAAAAGTTTCTTCATTTGTGTCATATTTATCAAACAAAACTTGTGGTTTCCTGAAATAATTTTATGTGCTTTCTTTGCCATGTCTCTGGGGATCCATGACTTGCTTCTACTAGCAATCATTCTTATTTTTGCAGCATTTATAAAATGCTGACTGAGAGACAATGCAGAGAACAAAGTCAGTGTTATGCTGCCTTTCTTTCTGTCTTCCAAAGTATATCACCCAGAGGTCGTAGTTAAAATGAGTGATGAATAGAGCAGAAGGGAGAGAGGTGTATTAATTTCATTAGGAGTTGCTCAGCTTCTAGCTTGTAATTGTTTGTCTCTGCATAATGGTCCACATCAACCACATCTAAGCAATTTTACCTGGCATGGAAAGTTGTGGCTTTCTAAACAAGAGCACTTTGGTCTTTCTCTTGTCTAAGCACAGAATGATTTGTTAAGTTGCCAAAAGCAGCACACTGTCATTTCAAAGAGTGAAATGGAACTGATTGTGAAAATGGCAGTGACACAGCACTCACATGCTGTCCCAAGAGCTTGGTGTAGCTAGGAAAAAAATGATGCACTAGGAACACTTTTGGAGGAAGGAGAAAACAGAGGAGAAAAAATGTCTGATAGGTTGTCCCACCATATTGCCAATAGAGTTTCTTTTTCTTGTATGATGTCCTGATAGAGGGGGGGTCTTATGATTCACACAAGGTTACACGGAAATCCTACCCCAAGCCTAGAGCCTACCCAAATGCTTTGGAGTGAATAGAGAAATCTGCTGTTTCAGGCCTTCAAGTGGCTCTGTGTCACAAAGAGAATGTACTCTCTGGTTGTCTAGTGGACCTGGGAATCTCCATGCCACTTAGCAATGTTAGGCATCCAGGTAGGACAGACACTGTATGAATCCCCAGACAAACAGAAGTAACTGGGAAGTGGTTGGGTATTTTTTCCCCTTTGTAACTGTTCCTAGAGTTCTGAACCGACATTCCCAGTCCTTCTGCTAAGCTGTCAATGTAGAATCAGCCCCCAGATTTGATTTTCTAGTCCATTAGAGAAAACTTGACTGGAAAAATCATTAGCAATTCTCTTTGCTATCAATTGCACTCAAAGGAGAAGGACAGCTTGGTCAGGGTATTGGCTTAAACTGATTAATAGAATTGTTTGTCCAAAGAAATAAATACAGATATCTGAAAGCCTGTTATTAACAGTGCTCAAGAACATGTTAGGACTTGATTATTTTTTAACAAATTGGGATGAACTGCAACAGATAAATGTTTGTTGCACTCTGAACTGTCAGTGAAGGGGTAACAGGGAGTTCTGCTGGCTGATCTCTGAACTGCAAGTTGTGTTTTTTTTGCTGAGGATAACAGACCATCTGAAACAGCTATTTTTATTTCTTTTTTGTCACACAGCATGTAACTGTGTTTTTAATCTATGATTAAAATCTATCAGTAAGTGATGAAATAGTGTTAGCCTAAAAAGAATAAATTATAAAAGGAGATCTCTGAAAACAGGACTTAAGTGGTTTATTCAGAGTAAAAGGGCAATTAAAGTGGTGCCTATATATGGTTATGTTTTCAAAGAAAAATACGTCTGTACAATGAGATTAAGGGTTTATAACTTTTCAGAACTCCAATGTTCAGAGATTACAAATGAAATTACTCAAACACTCACAGCTGGCTCATTCACAGCATCCTGAAAATATCTTTTTGAATTGTGCCTCAAACTGAAGCCAGCAGGTGTTCATCCTCTCTGTTTGCTGATCTGTCCACATGAATGAAGGGAGTAATAGGGCACCACTCTTAGTTTTGAAATCTGCTTTCAAAGCAGCCCAACATCTGCATGAGCTAGAAAGAGGCCTGGTCTTTTCACACTCGTTTAAATCTAAATGTTGCAAAAAATGCAATAAATTGTGATAGGCTTAAAATGGGGGACGGGGTGGGAGGCGCAGTGTCTTTAGGGAAGTTCATTCTCTTAGTGATTGTGAGACCCTGTGCACTGTAGGGTTGAACATTACAAGTCATAGAAAAACTGGAGATGTGCTTAGTGCTGTGGCAACGAGCCACAGGTTTTTATCAGCTCTGCCATATATTTAATAACAATCCTAACTAATATAATTGGGTTGTTCTCATTAACCAGTCTTTCAAATGCTCAAGTCTTTCTCCTTTATTTAAACCTTAATCTCTTGATCCCAATAATATATTCTGGTGATGAGATTTGCAGACTGATCATACACAGATTTAACTGTCTGCTCTATAATGTGTGAGCAGGATCCAAATATTGTCTTGTCTGGACAGAGTTTGGTTCAAGCTTGCCAGATTTTCCTGCTATATTAAAGCTTGTCTGAATTTTACCTCCTGCATGCCTAGAGTTTTCCAGCCACATGGAAGAAACTGCATTAAATAGCTCCTATTTTCTATAGGGGTTTCTGAGATCATCTTACTAACCAGTTGCCTCAGCTACACATTTTTGCAGAAAGCAGTGTGTTGAATGACTTTACAGAGCAAATCCAGGCTGGTTTAAAGAACACAGAGAGAGGACGATGTTCCTTGCTAGTTACTTTGAGAATAGGGTAGAAATAGGATCTAATGTAAATCACACTGACAGTACCCTGAGAAAAATCCTGAAAACTGAAACATTTAAGTGTGTTGGTTTCTTCTTTGCTTTTGTTGGAGGTCTTCATAGACTGACATGACTGTGACTGGATACAGCAATAACAAGTGTCCAGTAAGCACAGAATTTCTTTTTGGTCCAGACAGGCTTAGAGATGTGGAGTCTGGTAGTTAGATGTTTATTGGAGTCCTTCAGGATCTCCTCTGACTCTGTGTGTCACCATGGCAAATCCTTTAGCACCTGTGTTTCCTTTCACCCAGCTGAGAGAACAGGACAAATAGTGCACATCTGTTTCAGAACATTACTTAAAGCTGCACAAATTGCTTTGAGACCACTGGATGAAATGTACATATTGTGCTTGCTGTTCCTCCAGGAGCATGGAGTGCTGTTACCACCATCAGTAAGGCAAGTCCAGGGAAAAAGCCTACTCAGCTAATTCATAGGAATAACTATGGTTGGATATGGCCCACACCTAGAGGCATCACCATCTAAGCAGAGAGGAAAGCATCCACTACTCAATCCAATTTCTGCTTCTTACAGCCAGTGAAATTAGTGGGCTTGGTGCATCTGGTTCCCTGAAAGGTATCAGTTGCCAAATGTTTCCAATCTACCACCTCATCCACTCTGACTGTGCTTTTTTGCTCTTTGCTAGGGCAGTTGGGGATGGGCTGGAAGTCACAGATTACATATTCTGGTGCAGGTTCAGACAGCAGCAGTTATGTTTGCTCAGTATGGTTTCTGTCCTGTTTCAATAAATAACTTCTGCTTTGGGTACAGATAAAACCATGCTTAATTAGACTAAAATAACAGAATATTTTACCAACTTCCAGCATCCTTACCAGCCTGGGCTACTGTGCCTTGGAGTAAAGTGTGAACCAGATGCATCACTGCCTGTAGACTCCAGAAGACTGCCCAGCACATGACCTCACTGAGAAATTCTTTTTTTGTGCTACTCAGCTGGGAAGATTTTTGTAGAAATATAAATCTGTTAATCTGTAATAGAGCTCTGTGCAAAGAAAGGAATTCTGCAAATTAGGATTTTAGATTTCTGCAGGACAGAGTTTTACTTCCTAATATATTGAAGTACCTAAGCAAGAAAAGATTCAGCAACATTTATGGGATTAGCTGGTTTAGGTCAGAAGCTATGCTCAGACTCTGCACAAAGCAGAGAAAGGTGGCAGTAGAGGGGGAATGGATGGGCAATTTCATCTTGTGATAGAAGCCAATCAGCCATATTCTGAAAAAAAACAACCCTGCTGGGACAGGAGCCCATACCCTTTATTTTACAGCATCCAATCAAGAATTTCTAGTACTTTTCAGCTGAATATATAGAGGTCCTAATACTATATGAGGTTGAGTAACTGTGCTCTATAGAAAGAGGAATTACTTAACCTATTCATGAAAAGCAGACATCTCTAGAGCAGGTGATAACTAACAGGGCTCACAGCACCATGTAACGATGAGGAGAGAGGGCAGAGAGGCTGGCAAGCCCTTTGTTTTATTAAATGAAGTGATGAGACCTCTATTCTCAAAACACAGCAGGTGGGACAGTGCTTCTCAAGGTCCTGTTTGACAGACTGATGCACAGTCACCATGACTGATCTACTAAAATTAGTGCTGCATCGACCCAGCTATGAATTCAAGCCTTCATTTGCAGGTGCCAGGCATTATGTAGCTGATCCCTGGTACCCCTGCTGAGAGTCAAGACCAGCAGCACCTGCTCCTTGGCACTCTGTAACCTCTGCCTGAGCTGGGCAAGTGCTCCTAGGCTAACTCTGGAGGGCAATCCCTGTCATCTTCATTCAAAAACAAGCTCCCCATATCATGTCCATGTTTGTGGTTAACGCTGGTGGGCTTGGTTTTCACTAAATGCCATCCTTCAATGAGTTGATTTCCATACAGCAAATTAAAGGAGATAACACATAATCCAGCTAAGCATACCTCTTCCTTTCCAGATGATAGGGAGTGTTTTTACACTGTTGAATCTTGCAAATGAAGTCTTCAGGGAAATGATGAACATTGTGGAGCACTGTGAGACAGGGAAGCTTGCAGAGTGATTGCTGCTTATAGAAAGAGAAGTGGTGTCTGCAGCTGTAGGCTCAGCTCAGTGGCAAATTATGATCTATTGGAGGGAGGAAAGCAAAGCAGCCAGGATAACCCAGCTGAGGTTGTTATTTTTTAACAAGTTTCCTTTTCTGTTTATAGTATAATATAATAGACTTTCTTTGCTTGAAGTCCTGTGGGTGCCAGTCATTAGCAACATGTGCTCATGTCCTTTACTCTGCAGTGGCCCCAGAGCCCAGGGCAGGCAGGCTGGTGCCAGGCTCACAGTACATCTTTCATTAGGGCTGTTCAGATGAACCCTGGGCTGGGCAGCGCAGCTCTTGAGCCTCTTGTGCTGCCTATGGGAGCTGCACACTACTCTCACTTCGCATTCCCTGTGTGTCACATCTGAAAGTCCCTGCCTCATGTGGCTTCCTCCTCCCCCATGGCTTAACTCACCAAAGATGCTTGGGTGGCCTGATCTACAGTACACAGGTCTCTTGGTATGAGGCTGTAAGGGAAAAGAGAGACTGTGGCTCTCTCCAACAACAGAGATTGCAAAGATCTTCTGACCAAAAAAAGCATCTAGTGCAGCCTTGTGTTGCACCCCTATCCCAGTGTGGAATGACTGAAGCCCCACAACTCTGGGGACTGGCGTGTGGAGGGAATTGCCTATTGCACCAGGAAATGGTGATGTAGTTGAGAAGAGATTTGCTATTCCTCAGTGGCCTGGCCTAAAAGAGAAAATCCTTCCACCACAGAAAATCCTGAGCACTCAATTCCTGGGGGAGGCGGGAAATCACAATCTATTCAAGCATGAGATTCTCCTGACCAGCTTGGCCTATTAAAGAGAAGTTCCTGCTGTTTTCCTTCTGGCACTGTTGTGAATTATAACACAGACAAACCCACTGTCCTTCACTGGAGTTTGTCTGGGTAATGTTTTCCAAACTTCAGCATTACTGGGTATAATAGATCAGAAGTATCATTGTGAAAACAAGGAGGATTCCTCCTCCAATCTAAGCAGAGCACAGAAAGAGGCACTTGTGTAGCTAACACAGAGTCAAACATCCTATCCAGGGATTGTGCAGGGCTATGATTAGAGAAATAACCAGCAAATTGGGCTTTCTCACTTAGAGCACTAGCTCTGTACAGCTGTGCACTGCTTGATTCAACAAACTCCTCCTGAGTTAGAGCTAAGAAAGGTGAATTCCAACTGCAATATAGGTAATTTTTGGAAATGTAATAAATAATCCTACAGTCTCTTTTTCAAAAGTCCCTTGTTTTTGTCTTGTGTCCCTTTAGGAAGAGTGCCAGAACTATGTCCGTGTGCTCATTGTTTATGGCAAGAAGGTTTTCACCTGTGGTACCAATGCCTTTTCACCAGTCTGTTCCAGTCGACAGGTCTGTTTTGATTCTTTTGCAGTGATGGGAAGGGCTGGATACCTGCTCTGTGGAGGGCCAGTCGTTTGGCAGGGCATCATGGCTGCAGAGAATGTGTTCCAAATGTTGCTGATCTGAAATACCTGGGGTTTGTTCTTTGGCCTGCTTTGGGACAGTGGGGTTGCTTGGAGGTGGGGAGCAGAAAACTCATGGTTAAGCTGGTTCTAGTCAAAGTGCTGCTTGTACAAACCTTGGGTATGTCACTGAAAATAGGGAATACAGACAGGCTTAGTTGTGAGCACCTCCTGAGCTGAATACTTAAATGTTTCCTTAAAATAAATGACAAAACTCCCTTTGGATTCAAGGGAGACAGGAGCAGGTCTAGAGCAGTGTTTATTTTTGTATTTTTTAATGCCAGTACACATTCAGGAGGTGTCTGCAGAAGATTAGAAACCTGTGCCAGCAGCAGGAGCAAGTGATTACACCAAGTGGGTTGGGGCCTATGGCCTTCTTGACAGGGGAATTACCCTTCCTACAAAGCAATAGGATCAGTGAAGCCCAGACACAACTTCTTGTGTTGGCAAATGAGAACGTAAAGTTAAATTTACAGTCATTGCTAGCATTACTTTTTTATAGCTGCTTGTTTATTTAAAATAAAGGTTTTGCTTGTAGGTAGTCATGGTCAAACTGAATTCTCTATGCCAGTAAGAAAGCCAGATGCTCTTTAAACTTTCTCCTCTCTCCTTTTAAATACAGGTGGGGAATCTTAGCAAAATCATTGACAGAATTAATGGAGTGGCTCGGTGCCCGTACGACCCCCGGCACAACTCGACAGCTGTGATTACATCACGAGGAGAACTCTATGCTGCAACTGTAATTGATTTCTCTGGACGGGATCCTGCTATTTACCGCAGCCTTGGAAACGTTCCCCCACTTAGGACAGCCCAATACAACTCCAAATGGCTCAATGGTAAAGTCATATCTGAGCAAGAGGTGGTATTAAACTCAACTTTGCAGGCTTGTAGATCTTTTCCTCTGTTTTCATGTTGGGATCCAGAGTTGTGATAGGGAAGGGCTTCTGGTGCAATCATTGATGCAGCTTAGAAGATGCTTAAAAATAGCCTGGCAGTATTTCAGAGAAGTTGGTTTAGAATATGGGAAGTTGGTCTTACAGGTTACTTAACATATATGGGTCTCTGTGAGATGACCACATCTTTTTCACAAGAAAACTGCTCAAACATTTGAAGATCAAAATGAACTTAAAGCATAAATTGTTGACCCAGTTCTGCATGGTGTTAAGCACCCTCTGCTTCTTCTGACTCAGCTGAAGATGGTTGGTTTCAGTGCAGGACCTGTCCGAAAATGAGAAACCTCACAGTGAGTTATGTTCCATGTAAACCCATGCTGTTGTGGATTTACAGTTATTAAAAGCAGCTGTTACCCCAGTGTGATCATACCCTGCATTAAACAAGCTATAGAATATCAACCAGTAATTCCTCCACTGAGTGCACACCTTCTGACTGGAGCAAAGCACATCTCGTCTGAACAAACTCTAGGGATGGAGGCCCTAATATTCCCCTCTCTCCTTTGACCCAGGTAAGTTGACAAGATATTTAGAATCTTTCCATTGGATCTTTCAGAATCTTTCCATTGGATTTCAGACCTTTCCATCAAAGATTTGAGCAGTGGGACTATGTACTCTCTGGAGCTTAATGAGACTGAACTAAGATTCTTCAGGCATATTGAAATCAGTATGGAGATCCAGAGTTTTAAGAGAAGAATGTCACCAGGCAAGACTGAATTCAGACCAAAAAGCAGTGTAACCTGTATATCCTCCTTAGAAATATATGCCTCTGGTCTGCACATAAATCAAGAATTCAGAAGAAAGTAACATTGGAGCGGGGGAGTTTGAGGAAAGAAGAACAGAATCTACGTTTCTAGCTCATGATTTGAAAAACTAATGTGACTCTTGGATTTATGACCTTGCACAATATTGGTGACATTGAAGTACTTTCATTCTGTTCTGGCCACTTTTCAATAAGAAACAGGAAACCTGAAGATGATTCGAAGAAGAGCCATGGAGTGATTTGAAGCTTGGAAAGCCTGCCTCACAGTGAGAGACTTAAGGAGCTCAATTTATTTATCTTTCTGAAAAGGAGATAAAAGGTGTTTTGTTCATGATATGGAAGTACTTACATCAAGAGAAGATTTCTGGCAGGATAAAGTTCTTTAATCTAGCAGACAAGTCATGACAAGAGCCTGTGATTGGAAGTTGAAACCAGATAATATCAAATGGAAAAAGAAGTACTGGTTGCAGCTGGGGCAGCCTTTAGTCATTTGAACAAGTCACTGAGGAAAGTGATGGATGTCAAGCCATATGACATTGTCCAGTAAGATCAGATCTCCTTTGAAAGATGTGGTCTAATTCACCTGATAGTTACAGGATCCAGTGGTGGAATTACAGGGTGAAATTCTGTGGTTTGTGTTAGACAGGAGGTCAGAATGGTGATCACAACAGTCCTGTTAGGGTTCACTGTTTGTTTAAAGAAGAAAGTTTAATGGGAGATGCTTTGCATTGCCCTCCCTCTGTACCATTGTCTGCCTCCAAAACCTGTCTTGCAGCAGCATCAGCTTGCCTTCCTCTGCCATGACTCTCTTTTCCTTTCATTCCTGGGCTGCAGCATTAGAAGAATTCCATACTTTCCATTTTCCCTCTCCCTTTTAGCATTACTCAGAAATGAAAAAGCACCTTATAAAACCAACAGGGTTTTTTAAACAAAAGATATTATTCACTGGCCAATCTTTACCCTTTGCCAAAGAAATTGTTGGGATAGAAGACCGTACACTTTAAAGCTTTGTTAAATGCCCAATTTAAATATTAACTACAAAACCAATTCCAGGTTCTTTTCAATTCTTCTGAAAACAATAACAATAATTCTAGGAGAAAAGGAATTAAGGAGGACTTGCGTCAATACTGTCAGTCTGTGGCATGGTTTTGTTTTACAGACACAAGATAATATTTTGTGCCTAGAAACTGGAAAGGCTTCATGATAAAAGCCAGATGTGATTGCACTGGGAGAGTAGATTGAATGTTTCAGTGTAGCAGTCTGGGGAGATGGGTGGATGCACACAGCATATTTAGCACATTATATGGTGCACTTAAAAGTGAATAGGTGAAGGAACCCAATGGGAAGGCTTTATGTTGTAAAATTAGTATAGGTATAGAACACACTCATGCATATGCAAAGTGGTAAACTCTGCTTTCCCTGGAATCAGTAGCAGCTTTGCCAATAAAGTGGTGAAGCAATGGGGTCTCTCCAAGATCTGAAAAATGGAACTAGATCTGTATCCCCACATGTCATTATTCCCATCTACTGTTTTTATGTCCTCTGCTGACTCAAGACTCCCTGCGGTCCCAACTTTGACAGCCTGTGTAAAGGGAGCTGGTGGCACAATGCATTGAGAAAGCCAGTGAGCACGGCTTGATTTCTGACCTGTATAAATCTCTTTGAATGTTTGTTTTTCAGAGCCTAACTTTATTGCTGCCTATGACATCGGTTTGTTCACCTATTTCTTCTTCCGTGAGAATGCTGTAGAACACGACTGTGGGAAAACAGTGTATTCTCGTGTGGCAAGGGTTTGCAAAAATGATATTGGAGGGAGATTTTTGCTGGAGGACACGTGGACAACTTTCATGAAGGCCAGGCTGAACTGTTCCCGTTCTGGAGAAATCCCTTTCTATTATAATGAATTGCAAAGCACCTTCTACCTTCCTGAGCAAGATCTGATCTATGGTGTCTTCACTACTAATGTGTAAGTTGCATTAATTTTACCACTCTTCTTCTATCCCCAGCAGTTTGAGACTGACAATATCCAGGTTTTTTAGTCTGAGGATTCATTTGTAAAAGATCCTTTGGTTAACATGAAGGAATAGGTAGGTCTGTGTTAGCCATCATGGCAACACAGCTTTTAGGACAATGTTTTTAATCCATGTTTCATAGATTCCTGGATTCCATAAAATATGTTTATGCAGTTTGAGGGTAATTTAATGTAATACAAGCCTGGGCTGTGACAGACTTCATTTTGTAGTGGCAAAGCTACTTGTGTTGTTCAGAGAGCTGGCCTAAAAATAACCTAACATAAAAACATAATTAGTTTTCAGTCAGGTTAACTGCCTGGACAACCTGACACAATTGTGTGAACGCTGGGGCTGGTCCATGAGAAAGACAGGTACATATGCTTGGGAGAGAAGAACTGGAAAGAAAGAATGAGGCAGATGGAATCACAACTGCCTAGGTTGACATCAACATAAATTGCTGTTGAAGAACACTTTACAGAAGTAAGGTCACATGGACTATACAGCATTTGACATTTCCAAGGGGGGCTGTATCTCCACTGCAGACTGTTTCAGGTTCACAAATCAAAAACAGGGTTGGAACTCTGAGGGGAAGGCATGATTTCTGTAGCTTTATAATCACCTCTTCTTGGATTGATATTGAAAAAACTTGTAATTGGAATAATTTAGTGTAGCTCTGAAAGCAGAAAGGAGAAGAGGAGGTAATTAAAAATATACATTATGAGTTTTTACATGTATTTTTAAGTCAGGAAAACTCAAATAAGTTTTTCTTTGAAGCCCAAGGCTAGGATGATGAGTTTCAAGCTATAACCAGTCTGCATGGTATTGAGTTTCAATAATTCATGTTCTCCAGGGGGTCTTATCCTGGTGTGTAAACTAAAGAATAAAAACCTTAGGTAGTTACTCTGCATGACAGACACTCAGAGTGTCTCTGGGATTTTTGTGTGGAGTTGCGTTCAAAAGGAATAAAGGTCTGCTCCCACAAATCCCACAGCAAACCAAAAGAAGTGAAACGCCACTGAAGTGCAGGCCTTCCTCATTTAATGTGTCACTTGCTGGTTGTGACAGGGCTTGAACTTCAGCCTTTGAAGTCACAAAGCATCACCCCCAGCTTCTTGACCTAAGGCACGATTGAAAGTTTCCCTGTGAGAGTCAACAGAGCCTGAATTTTATTGTTGCTCTGTAAATGCCAAGAAGTAGGGAAGTGTTTGGCCACCCTCATCTGTCTTCCATGTTTTGTTCTCCATGGCCAGTGCCAATGTCAGCCAACAGTGAGCCAGTGGAAAGGCAACTAGAAAAAATAAACATGATTGAGCGCTGCACCTTGACCGTGAGCTTTAGGAAAAATCTATTTTGGGATTGAAAGGGGCATGAGTTGTTCTCTAAAAACACTTAAAGGATGTTAACCAAACTTGCTGAACATTAAAAGAAAACCTGGGTACTGCTTTGGGCACTTTTTTTTTTTTAACTTTTATTTTTCTCAGTCAGAGAGGGCATTTATGTCTATAGTTATTATGTTTTATCTATCCCTTCATCCATTCATCCAGCCAAAACAGAAGTTGGAAATGCAGAAATTATTAAACACTGTATCATATTTCTCAAATTGGCATAGTTTATGGAGTATAAGGAGGGAGACACAGGCTACCTCTGGTTGGAAGAGTTCTTGTCTGCTGTTTCTGCCTCCCAGGTTCAAAGTGAGACATGATGAGTGTTACCCATCTCCTCTGAGTTATGCTTCAGACACTCCTCATATGTTACGGGGGCACATTCTATCTTGTGTCTTTGGAGGACAATATAATATGTAACATTTGTGTAGTTGAAGAAATGAGTTATTGATAATAGCTGAAGTTAGATCAAGTAGCATTTTGGGTCTACAACATGATGTTCTTTTGAGAGTTCAAAGAGAAAATGTTCCAATTTGTCATCCGACTAGAGAAATAATGGTAATTATTCTTTTAACTTCCAGTGGGACTCATATCATGCTGCATGAGCTTTGCATACCAAAGAGAGTTGATGTGTGCTACAGTCTGAATTCCTTTATAATAGGATACCAATGCACCGCAAAATGAAATTTTTTTTTTTAAGGTATTTTTAATTTGGAAGGTTCATATTTAATAGTTTGTGTCATCTTATAACAAAGGGGTTTTAGTGATTTTGGTAAGACCCACATATAGATTTATTGCTTCATGTTGTTTTGTACCTAGCTGAATCAGTGGGAAAGAGAGCTTTTTGGGGAAGCTGCTGATGAAATATTTAAGAAGTTTTTATTAAAAATTTTTTGTAAGGTAATGGAGACAATGTTAAAACCTTGAATTCAACCCATTCACTAAACCACCTGGTTAATCACAGAAAGAAGGAGGTGGGAATAAAAAGGAGGCTGAGCTTCACACGAGTCCAACACAGGGGCCAGCTGTGCAAGTTGATGTCACTGGCTTGAGACTGGGATCAAACTATTCAGAGGGAGGGATGGGAAGTATGCCAGGCCACAGATGGAAAGGAAAACAGGCCACAGATTTAATGGAAAACCTCTTTTCTTTCTCCTCTCTAGCAAAAGGAAAGGTCTTTGCCAGGGCCCTAAAAATATCATTTAAAAAAAAAAAAAGTGATTTTGTTAGACTAGCAGGTTTTTATTATTTCTTTTCCTTTTTCATTTTCTTTCTCATTCTCTTTTTCTTTCCCATGTGTGCCTCAAGGCATTTACTTGTCATCCATCATTAGCTTTGTCTCACGAGCTGTCGTCCGTGAGCATGCACTGCATCAGCCATGCTCAGACAAAAGTGGAGGGAGGTTTGCCCAGCATTGCTTTGACATCTTCAAAGTGAGCTACTCCATCACTCTGGGGATGGAAAGGGCAGGGGCAGGAGTGGAGAATGGGAAGGCAAAGCAAGAAGTTCTTCCTGATCTTTTATTGCTCGAAAGAATATGCTGTGTAAGAATCTGTTCTTCTGCTTTCCAGACTGGGGTTGTGGAGAGAGGCTTTTTTTTTTTTTTGTGCAAGAGAGATAATTGTTAGTGCAATTAAAAAATGTGTTCTTCTCAGAGAATTCACACAGAATCATAGAATGTTAGGGGTTGGAAGGGACTTGAAAAGATCATCTAGTCCAACCCCCCTGTCAGGGCAGGATCACCTGGAGTAGGTCACACAGGAACTTGTCCGGGGGGGTTTTGAATGTCTCCAGAGAAGGAGACTCCACAACCTCTCTGGGCAGCCTGTTCCCGTGCTCTGTCACTCTCACAGTGAAAAAGTTTTTCCTTAAATTTACATGGAACCTCCTATGCTCTAGCTTGCACACTTTGCCCCTTGTCCTATCGTTGAACATCACTGGGAACAGCCTGGCTCCATCCTCTGGATTTTCACGCTTTACATATTTGTAAACATTGATGAAGTCGGCCCTCAGTCTCCTCTTCTCCAAGCTAAAGAGACCCAGCTCCCTCAGTCTTTCCTCACAAGGGAGATGTTCTGTGCCCTTAATCATCTTTCTGGCTATGTGATGGACTCTTTCAAGCAGTTCCCTGTCCTTTTTGAGCTGAGGGGCCCAGAACTGGACACAGTATTCCAGGTGCAGCCTCATCAGGGCAGAGTAGAGGAGGAGGAGAACCTCTCTTGACCTACTAATGACACCCCTTCTAATACATCCCAGGTATTGATGAATGGCAGTACAACCTTCTGGTGTGTCAGCCACTCCTCCCAGTTTAGTGTCACCAGCAAACTTGCTGACAGTGCACTTGGTTCCCTCATCCAGGTAGTTAACGAATATTTTGAACATTACTGGTTCCAGGACCAACCCCTGAGGGACTCCACTTCCTTTCATTAGCAGGGCCAGAGTTATTTAAAAGGCACTGAGATGAAGCAGTGTCTTGTACTACCTCTATTTTTCATTTATTCTGATATTGTTTTCTCTAAACATCGTATTTTCCTTTTAAAAAAAAAAAGAAGAAGGGGGAAGGGGAGAGGTGGGAGCACATTTGAATTTCAGGTTACCACTTAGCAAACATCCCTCTTTGGGCTGGCTTCCCTGAGGTGCCAGCACCATCTCGGAAGCACCCTGCAGCCCTCTTGAGGCAAAAGGATCTTAGTCTGCTCAGAACCTTGCAGAAGTGGGTCCTGTGTGACTGAAATGGGACAGCAAAGGCCAACTTATCTGTGTGCGAGTCTGGTAGCACAGCAGAGCATCCCTGAAACAAATTTCCTTCCAAAGAGTCCTTCCTAGAGTGGCATTTCCCTAGCTGTGCCTCCCCTGGCTGCTACGTGCCTGGTGAGCAGTCTGCCTGAGACAGATGCTGTTCCCAGCTGAAAACACAAAGAAGTGAACTGTGGTCATTGAAAACAGAGGCTTTCACGTATTAGCAAGACCTTTTTGCGTGCTGAGCTGCTGTAACAACCAGCCTGGTTTGCACTGTCACCCTCTCCCTCCCCCTGCATGTCTGTGCATGCATGTGTGCATTTTGAAAAAAAAATAAAATATATATATATGTAAAATCTTAGGGGGATATAATTTATAGATAAAGATTTCAAGAGCCTGTAGAAACAGAATTTCACCTTGAGAAACACAAAGAGATTAAAAATTAGGTTCTTTGTAATCAATAAAGATGGATGTGTTGTTAAATAAATATAAAACCAGACACAAATAATCCATGCAAATTAAACTGTGTTCACCTTTCTTGTCAGAACTACTTCCATAGCCCTTAAATCACAGACATTTTAAAACCAAGCTTAAAATTCATTCTGAAAATTGTCATGCAATACATCTGCATTTAACTATTTATTTTGTTTGGGTTTATTTTATTTGTGTGTGTATCACTGTACATCTGCCTAGCAATGTACATGTATTTTATCTGAGTGGAGTCTGACATCTGTTATGATGAAAATGTCGATGTTCTAATTATTAAATTGATTACTTTTTTTCTCCCCTCTTCCAGAAACAGCATAGCTGCCTCAGCAGTGTGTGCCTTCAATCTGAGTGCCATTACTCAGGCATTTAATGGCCCTTTCCGTTACCAAGAAAACCCAAGATCAGCCTGGCTCCCAACATTAAACCCCATCCCTAATTTCCAGGTACTGTTACTCTTCAGTTAACTCCATTTTCTTTTATGCTGTGTCACTCCAATGCATTGATTTGTGTGGGGACCATTTTTCCAGACAGACCCATGGTGCAGATAAATTTCTCCACATTTATGAGTGTTTTCATCTGTGGAACTCCTTGCCACATGCTACTGAGGCCATGGGATTCATGGCAAAAATGGAATGGTTTTCCTAACATTAAGAGTGTACAGATTTTTTATAATAATAAATAATTTATGTCTTTGTTATGCTCATCACTGACATGTGAACTCCATGAAGCTGATCCTCATAAGGGGACATAGAGACATGTCCCCACTGACACAAGGATGGCTTGAGAACTGAAGCTGGACAAAGTCAAACTAGAATGGAGACAATCTATATTTTTAAACAAGAGAGGTAATTAACCATTGGGACTGTGTAAAGAGGTGATGAATTATCTTTCAGTTGATAGGGCCCCTAAGGCTATTAGTGGTTCAGTGCAAGATGGATATCTTTCTGAGACGCAGTAGCTCAGCCAAAAGTTATGGACACATTGAGCAGCAATGGGTGGAAGTGGACACATGAGGATGGTCTTAAATTTATTTTTTTTTATTAATGAGAAGCTTTGCAGGATTATGAGTTAAAGCCAATTTGAAAATTAGAGAACAATTTCAGTTGCCTAGATTCAGTCAGTGGGGTGCAGAGTATGTGTGTGATAGCCCTATCAAACCTGAATCTTCTGAAGCATAAGCCCATTTTACATCTCAAGTCCCTTCCCACCTGGGAAATCCTAGGGAGGATGGACTGGTCTTCCTGTCCTTGCTTCCCTGTGGTGAATCCTTTCAGCCCAACTGTGTGAATGTGTCTCTCATTATGGCAAAGGTGCTGAAGCTGCCTGAAAATGCCATCTGCCTTCAAGCTGGTGATGTCAGGGACCTTCCAAAAAGGACTCTGCAGTTGCCTGAAGTCACAGCAAGAGCAAATGGGAGAGATGGGAGGCAGGTTCTTGCTGAAGGCAGGGATGTGCTTGGGTTCCTGCAAAGCTGAGGATCCTGACTTCTCCCCCCGAATTCCTTCATGGCACCTGAATGAGGGCTTCTTCCTGTACAAGGTGGGACAGTATTGGACTCTTGATCACCATGTCAGCTTCATGCACTCAAATCCAAGATCAAAGCTTTGCTGAAGGTCCAGCCATGCCAAACACAGCCAGGTTTCTTTTTTTTTTTTTTTTTTTTTTTCCCTTTGAGTTTAATGGGAATATTGAGGTTAACTGAGAATCAAGGACTTTTTGTCCCTTGCTGGGCTAACCCAGGAGAAAGAGAGAAAACAGAGAAGGACTTTAGAAAGCATTTCGATATAGGGAAAAGTATGAGATAAAATGTGGAGTACAAAGATTGCAGCAGCAAGAAGAAAGAAAAGGGTCAGAAGAAAATAAGGAAAAGGAAAGGAGGTATGTGGCAGACAAAAGGAAGATTGCAAGAAGAGATTAAGATGTTTTTCAAGTAGAGGAGGAACAAGAGGTCAGTGAAGGGCCTTTAGGAGATGACAAGGGTAATTTAGTGACAGAAGAGGCAGATACTGCAAAAAAAATTAGATTAGTTTTTTTGCCTCAGTGTTCACAATGGAAGATGAGGGAAGCATGCCAGAATATTTTTTTCCTTGCAGAAAGGAGAAATACTGAAGGATACAGAGGATCAGGGCAGTGCAGATAATCAGGAAATTAGAACAAAACAAAATAAAACCAAAGCAGAGGGATGCTGTGTCAGCACGCAGGCTGCCAATAGACCAGAAGGATTATCTATGACTTGATGAGAACGGAAAACAAAACCTACAATGACATTCCTGCCACTGGGACTCCTCTCTCAGTGATGTTCTAGAAAGGAAAGTGAGCAGAGAGAAAAGCATCCAAAGCAAGACAGTAGTGTAAACCAGGACAAGCATGAGGGATAGCAAAAGGGAGAGATTTAAAAAGTCTTTAGACTGTGGAATGAGTCATGAAGACCATTGCAATAGAAAAAAACAACCAAGCAAAAAAAAACCCCACAACAACAACCAAAAAACCAAACCAACCAAAAAAACCCATCACATTAAAACCCACCTGAGGACTCATCAAAAACCCACTGACGTTTTCTTAGTCTGGCTGCTCAGGAAGAAGTTCAAGTTCATACGAAAATGCCCATGTTCATAGGTGGTGGAAATTAGCATCACGTAGTTCACAAAAGCTCCAAACTGTTGTAGAGCTTAGTACACTGGCTGGTTGGGATCTGTTTTCATGGTGTAAAAGTGAACTAAATTCCTGTCAATTCATTTTAACATGTTGTAAGACAACTCTGCGTGGTGCACCTCAGAAAGGCAGCCACAATGCAGAGTTGCTTCAATCCCCATTGAAAGTATGCACGTGGGAAACTTCTACACTGTAGCTGGAGTGCTGCAAATCCACATCCTGATTTGCAGTATGCTAACTTCTCAAACAAGGAAAGCCCAAAAATGAAGAAAAATAAATTTTTGAGGGTTTTTTTTTCCCTAGTGAAATTTTTCAGATGTGAGCATTGCAGTGAGAAGTGAAGTTGTCCATGGACTGAATTTGGGAGTTGGCAGGATTTCTAGTTTTACCACAGACTCCCATGGCCTTGGGCAGGATAAATCACCAGTTGCCCAGATGTCTTTTGGAGTGATAAAGCTTCTGCCCACCACACATGGCACTGTGGGGAAGAATGAAGAATCAGCTCTGGCTACTGACATGGACTACAAAACTGCATGGAGAGGATAATCTTGCACTGCCTTTTGAAAATGCTGAATTCTAGAGATTTGTGTGAGAGAAATACAGGCTTTAAAATGCACTATTTACCTGATAGGACTTACGCTGGTGTTTAAAAGACAAAGGACAAGCTCTCTTTTTCCCCCCTGTTCTGGATGAACAAGGACATTGATTCCTATTTCAGTGCACCTGTTGGTGCTGGAGGGTGGGTGGACGTGGGTTGATCTGCTGTGTTCGCTGTGAAGACGGGAGATGTGTGTGTGGAGCAGGGAGCTAGTGGCTCACAGTGCCTTGCTTCAGATGAAGCTGGAGGGGTCTGTTCAGAAGGGCAGAGCAGTGTGGTGAGTTGGGTTCTTTGATGTAAAGCCAACCTTTTTTTCAGGTTTTTTAACCTTCAGGTTTTGTCCATTGTCCAGAGTGAGATGCCAGGTAGAGTCTGAAGATGGTTTGAAATGCTTCAAGGATTAACAAAAGAACCTTCTTTCCATTGCTTACTTTCCATCTTCCTACAGCTAGCTTTCATGCTTTCTTTGTCTTGTTTTGTTAATGCCTTTTGCCCTTCTATTGTTCTGGCTCCCAGGTATCACAAGGGAATGAAAACACCACATCACTGGTCAGTGGACCAGCTGGAAGAAGCATTTATTAAACGGTGGGGTACAGGTCAAAGCCAGGTTGAGGACCTATGATCAGGCTCAGAGCCTGATCCTGTGACCCTCACACAGTTTAGACTCTGCAGGCAATCAACAGGACACAGGTTTCTTGAAGGATTTCAGGGGTTGGTCTTAGGCTACTGGAGTGGGGAGAAAATGCAGGTGCTGAAGTTCCACCTTCTGTGTTTAGTGTGGGACACTGAGCGATGACAGCCCTAACGAGAACCTGACGGAGAGAGTCCTGCAGGACGCGCAGCGCCTCTTCCTGATGAACGACGTTGTGCAGCCGGTGACTGTAGATCCATACGTGACCCAGGACAGCATTCGGTTTTCCAAACTGGTGGTCGACATTGTTCAGGGGAAGGACACTCTCTACCACGTGATGTATATTGGGACAGGTAAGAGTATCAGGGCTCAAGGAAGTTCCCTCCACTTGCTCATAGACCCCGCTGCTCTTGTAGCCTGGTTCAAACATTGTTGCACAGTTGTCATTCCGTATCAGTTGTCATTTTGGCACAAAAGTGAACAGAAGTTAGTTTGCCTAGGTAAAATAAAAGCAGGATGGAGGCCTTGAGGCAGAGTCCCAGGCGAGCAGAATGTAAATCTACGTTGTGTTTAACAACAACAATAACATTTTTCTTCCTTTTGTAAAAACATGTTTCAACTAAGCAGGCTAATACATAACAGTGGGGAAGAGCAAAGGTTGCTGAAATGCTCTGTGGTTTTGTGCACGTAACTTGACTGTCTGCATTATGACATACTCATCTCTAAGTAAGCACTCATAATACTCACCCTCCAGGCTTGCCCAAGGTTTTAATTATTTCTTTCATTGCACTTCCTTATGCCTGCTGGTGTATGATTCCCAGTGTTTTCGGGAATGGGCATGCACTGA
Organism: Chaetura pelagica; assembly: GCF_000747805.2. NCBI lineage: Eukaryota > Metazoa > Chordata > Aves > Apodiformes > Apodidae > Chaetura > Chaetura pelagica. The sequence goes on from NW_009952974.1 coordinate 2,203,646, forward strand.
AATGTAATGTGGGTAGGGGAGGTGAGGTAAGTGCTTTTTTGTGGTAGCATAGTGAGCCAGTGGTAGAATTAAGTATATGATTTAGTCTCTTGATTTCTACTGCCATCTTCTAATTAGCAGGACACGTTGCCTCTTCTGAAAAGCACAGATATCTTGGATTAATGAAAAATGTGGAAGAAGGACAAAGTGTTATAAATGGTTGTCTTAGCACACATTCATACTAATGATAGAGGTTAAATTAAATAGTTTGATTAATCAGAGCATATGGGCAGCCTCATGGGTATAATGTTGTTATCCTCTACTGCAGAAGCTTTGACTTTAGAATAAGATGGATTGTCTCCGTAAGTGTTAGTTTAATCTTGTATCTGAATGCAGAGTCATTACCTCATTCTCATGTTACCACCTTCCAGGACTGTGTCATAATTTATCCAACTTTTACTACCACTTACTTCAAAAATTATCATCTTGGATGTGTTCTGGTAACATTTCCACTTTGAGAGCCTACATGGACATTGATTACGATTAGAAGATTGTCCTTAAATGGAAATAAAACATGGTTCTGCCATTTTGATACCTTGATATTTTAAGTGATGAGTCCCAGCTACAAAGCCTGAGAGGAAGCTGGAGTACTTTCTGCCTTGTATCATATGTTTAGAAAAGTCTACTGCCATAACCTTACCTCCTTATTTTTGTTTGCTTTCTGGCCCTGGCTAGTGGTGACTGAAGAGTTAACTCTGCTGGACTTGAAATATTTAAACCAGTCAAATGCTTCAGCAGTGACAGCCCTGCCCAGAGGCAGCCCTGAACACAAATCTAGTCCTGAGACAAACCAAGCCCAAAATTGGACCTCAGACTTGTTCCACACTTAAGGTCCTTCTAAGTGAAATAGAAGCTTTGCATGGCAGTCAACTCCACCAGTGTAAGTTGCTGATCTTTGGCACCAATGCAGAAGTTTCCAGGATAGAAAAATTAAGCTTCAGGAGCAATCAGGGCTGATTTGGGGGTTTAATGAAAAACAGTGTGATTGCCCCCCTTTTCCCAGCATAAATCTTCCACCCTTTAGCAGATCTTTTTTAATTGTTTAAGGAAGATCACTGGGGATGCCAGTGTACATGTTTCTGTATATGCACTGCTCATTGCCATAACATCCCCTTGTCAAGCTGGCAGGATGGCTTCTTCCAAGAAGAGGATCAATTAGATCTGTGACCCATGCAGTCATTATGGAGGCCTCTGAGATTTCCAGCAGGGCTGCTGCATCTGTTGTCATTTGTCATGGCATCAAATCACAACGATCTGCTCCATAAACCAAAAGAAATATAGACTCGAGGCACTAGAAATGATCCCTGCTATCTCAGGTCACCTTGCTGTATAACTCACTGATAATGGGACCAGACTCTTTCCTGCCTCAGTGCTCCAACTGGGAAATATTTCTAGGTACTCTCTCTCCAGATCGTTCACATCCTTCTGGGTTCCCATTAAAATGCATTCACAGGCAATTTCTATAATGCCTAGGAACTGCTGAGGTTTGTAACAATGTAGCTGGAGCTGTCTCTACCAGGGGCAGCAGGTGACCCAGAACTAGATTTAAAGCAACTCTGTAAAGATGACATTCATATTTCAGTCCTTAGGCAGATATGAAATTAAATCAATGCCTCCAAGATTTACTTGTGCCTTGTTTCTTGTTCTATTAGAGTATGGCACCATCTTGAAGGCCCTTTCTACCACTAACAGGAGCCTGAGGAGTTGTTATTTAGAGGAAATGCAGATCCTCCCTGACGGACAACGGGAAGCAATCAAGAGTCTCCAAATCCTGCACAGCGACAGGTCGCTCTTTGTGGGCTTAAATAATGGAGTGTTAAAAATTCCTCTGGAGAGATGCTCCATGTACAGAACAGAAGGGTAAGCAAATTTACAGCTCTGATATATTCCACTTCAGGTTAAAAAAAAAGCACCAGGGAAACATATCCCACTCTAGTTCAGTTTAGAAGGGTTTTTTTTCATCACTACAAGACAAAAGACACTGTTGAAAATGCATCTCCTGATAGATGCATTCATGACAGGAGCAATGAGAATGAGCAATATTTTTTTTGGTAAATATTAATTAGTCCTCATCAGAAATGAATTGTATGTTTACCAAGGAAGGGTTTGCAATTTTTTTTTGTTATTTTTTTCTTTTTTTTTTTTTAACTTGACATTTCAGTGTTGATTTTATGAAGTCCATGTGTTTTGCTGGTAGTTCTTACTGGCAGTATGACAGCAGGTTTCTGAATTTGGGTTGCAGCCAGGCTATCTTGGCCTATCCAGCTGATCACCTCTCAAATGTCTGATGAGGCAGGGCTGGGCTGTGTGGCAATTTGTTATTGCTTTTGGAAACCAATAGCTCATCTCAAGTATGTGTGACACCTCTTACACCTGGATGGATTCCGTGCCACAACTGTACCTTTTAAAGGGAGTAGGAAAAAAGACATTTTAAATTTTCAGCCCTAGCTCCAGAGCAATTTTTCACCCAGAAATGTGTGTAGCAGGTTTTTGCATCCAAATGGTATCCCTACATTTAAGCAGGTGAAAGGGTATGATACCAACCGATGGAGACATAATGCTCAAATAATCTCCCTAAGTGTGTAGTGTTTTCTGCTGTGGATAATTGCTTGTTTACATATCTTGAAAATACTCTTCCTTCTCCTCTCTTTCTTTTGCCTTGCTTTCCTCTATCAGAGTTTTGTCTGAAACTGATGTCCTTTGTGCTGGACAAGAAGAAGGATTTTGTTAGCAATGTCTAAACGGATTCCCTCTTTCATGGTCTACTGCAAGATGTTCCTGTTCTCCTGCCAAAAAGCTGATATAGGAAATGTCACCATCGTTTTCTTTTCATCAAGTAGAGTTTATCTATCAGCTTGTACTAAACGATGTCTGTCTAAATATAAAAACGCCAGCTCTTTCTATTTTCACTGAACCTCATAATTATCTCTTTTAGAAAATATAACTTGGTCATTATGGCAAGTTTGACACAGAAGTGTTTAATGTGTGAAGGTCTGCTTGCTTATACAGACAGGCTGACACAAAAGTGTTTTGTAAGACAAAGAGAACCACAGCTGGAAAATGCCATCCTGTCCTCAGCCTGTAAAGGAGAGATTTAAAAAGGTAGAAGATAGAACACAACAGCTGTCCTGTTCAGGCTGTCTTGGAGAGTTCCAGTTTGAGAATATTTATGTGTGTATACATATATATGTTTCAAGAGAACTTCTTCCTTTTCATTCTTATCCTAATCTTGAGTTGAGCTTTCCGGTAATTTATGGGTCATGTCTCAGTTTCAGCCCACATAAGTTCTTTGTATGACACTTCCATTAAAACTCAGATGATGGAGGTTTGCTCAACTGCTTAAAAAAAAGTGACAAGCAGGGGAAAAGCAGCAGTGACTGGAAGGCAGACCAGTGGGGGTACTTCACAGGAGCACCATCCACTTAGGACCTGAAGGCTGCAGGGCAGTCCCCTGCTAGTGTAAGCTTATCCCAGCAAAACAAAAACCTGGCTCCAGAAAGGTTCCCTTGCCTGCTGGTGGCCACAAGCAGCCTCAGTTTTATGCATTGTATGGCACTGAGTCCTGGCTGAAATTACTGGGATGCTGGTGTACCAACACTGTGTTGTTTTTTTCTAAAACAAACTTTCTGGAGGCATTTTTCAGTGAAATAAGAAAGCAGTCCAGCTCTTTGGAGGATGGAGACTCAAACACTGTCTCTGTTGACTAGTGTAATGGTAATTCTAAGCAATTTAAGCCAGCCACTGAGCAATACCAAAGTACATGAGGTAGGATCTCCTGACAGCATGGTGGGTGCATCCATTTGGTGTTTGTGAGAGGTCAGAGTTTGCTAGATTTGGGTGCTGGCCAGCCAGTGTACCTGTGTACATTGCAATGGATCCTTTGTCCCATAACTGAGTCTTATGGAGGGACTATGCATTTGAAGAAAAAGGAGGAAAAAAAGAAGGAAACTTAGGAAAGCCAAGGAAGTAATTTATTTATTTATTTGTTTGTTTGTTTAAAAGAATGTTCGTGAAATTATTATTATTTTTTTAAGCTAGCCTTTTATTTTTTTAAATAGGAAATTATTCAACTACAAATTTTTCAGCTCCAAAGGCTGGGACCCTTTTTCCCCTTAGCATCCTGGCTAGGTAGGTGATAAGTCAATTTGGTCTTCTTTGTATTTATTTCAATAGTGAACTGTATCGAGAAGGATGTTTTAATTTCCTCCAGTGCATTCCACCTGGCACTTCTCTTGGACCATGATTTATTGCTTATTGTTGTGTCTATGTTTAATACATGCCAATATACAGCCACCATGGGAAGAAGGACTCCCTCGCCTATTACACCCCCACTTACTTTTTTGCCGTGCTGTGACTTCTTGACTGGTCTCCCTGAAAAGCTCCTAGTTTCAGCAGTTTTAATAATGTAATCGTTTTGATGGGGGCTCAGGAAGCTTGGAGGTGATGGAGAGTTTGTGCCTCCCAGGCAGGAATACCACATTGTTTGTATTTTTTGGCTCTACCTTCTGTTATCTGGAAACTTTGCAGCCCTTCACACCCTGGGGGCTGATGTGGGTTTGCGATTGCTGACATAGAGCTCTTGCTTTCACCTTGCCTTCTCCCTTCTCCCTAGAGCAGGCGATCATGTGTCCAGAGAAAACTGATCCTAGCATTGATCCTTCAGGTGATCCTTGCTGCTGTGCTGCTTCCAAACCTTGAGACTTGGTACCAGGGCTCAGAAATGGGGCAGAGGAAAAAGCAGTAGCCAAGGGAAGAGATGAAAAAGGAAAAATATTAATGCCGTCTCCTTTGCTGTTGTTTTTTTTTTTATTGACACAGCACCGATTAAATCTCTTGAAGGGTGACCAGTAACTCAGCCCCATGTCTTGATGTAGTTCGTTGACCCAATATGTTTCTAGGTGTCTGAGCAGTATTGTGTGTGTGCCCACTGACCTGTCCCCGTCTGTCTTTTCAGAACAGTCAGTCTTAGCAACAGGAAAACATCTGCAATGTCAGCTGCCCAAATTTACAGACTGGACTTGGCTGCAGGGACCTTGCCTTTTGCGTGTGTTTTCCTGTTGTGCTTCAGTGCTGCCATTCCCCAGTCTCTCCAGAGCACTAGGAAAATGTTCAATGCAAGGAAAACCTACAGGCCCTTTGAACATGCAGCATGTTTTGAAGGGTGCTTGGCTGGGTGGTAGCTTGGCTGTGCTTGCTGCTAGATTGTGCATGGCTTTGAAATCTTTGTAATCTTCCTGCAATTTTCAAATGAGCTTGGGTTTTTACTCCAAGTTGCCCCCAAGGTTTGGAGTGAGATATTTGGAGAGTCAGCACTACAGCTTTATCACTGACATTATCATATCTCTAGAATATGTCTGAACAGAATTCTGGATCTGAATTTTAGAAGGGTGAGGGTTTTAGATCTGGACCATTGTGTTGTCAAGTGGGGCCTACCTGTAGGGGTAGTTTACTAATTTTTTCAAAGGGTGGGGTGAGATTATTCATGCTGGGAATTACAGTCAAACAGGTAGGAAAAATGAAGCTGGTTGTTGTAGGGAACGCTTTGTGATCTTTTTGTACTGCCCCTTTACAGCATCAGGGCTGTGGGCCTCTGTGCACACAGACACCCTGAGTGATTTTATAGCCATTCTTGTATGATGTGTTCAGATGAGGAAAAGAAAATATGTTTGGGAATGAGAACAGAGGGTGTCTTGAAATTCTGCCTTTTCTACTTTCTCTGTTCTGAGAGGTTTATTTTAATGGATTTTATGTTGCTGTTAATTCTTTTGTCTTCCCCTCTCCAGTCTTCTGCATAAAAATTGCAGTTGCATGATGCAGATCACAATTTTGGGATGCACATTATAGTTCTGAGCATAGTTTGGCTTGCCTGTCCTCTCTCTACCGTGCTGTGCCCACATGTGGGTATCCCATCAGGTTATGTGAGTACCAGTTCAGGCCAACTTTATGTCAGTGGAGATACTCCTGCTTCTCAAACTATGGGAAGAGCCAGGTCGTCTTGTGTGCAACTATGACACACTCTCATTTGAACTCTTGCCTATTTTGACCCAGTTGCAGGGAGTTTGCTGTTGAGTGATGCTGAGCTTTTGCCCTCCCACTTGGCCTAAATTCTGCCATACATCCCCTCCGGCCATGGTGCTTAATGCAAAGCTTGCAGAAATGACTCAGCTGACAAATACTCCTCCTGTTTGCTGACTTGAGAGATAAGTGAGAAACACAGTTCACCTCTAAGTAGCTCTGGGCCAGTGATAAGACAGCATGTATAGGTGGGTAACTTCTGAAATGGCTTCAGGGAGTTTTTGGAAGAAAAGGGCCAGCAGTAGCAGTAAAGAAGCAGAGTGTGTTCTGCCCTCTTTCTCCTAAGTGCAAAACTAGAGCTCCAAGCATGGCTTACGTGCCACTACTTTTCAAGGGGGTTAAGATGTCACATGGAGGATTGCTTTGGTGGTTGTTTTCTTTTTTTTTTTTTTACTCCTTATATGGTGCAAACTCCTCTGTAACAAAGGAATTAAGCACTCAGATTTAGGATTACAAAACCAGCATTTCAAGATTTCAGGAGTGAAACACTTTTGGGAAACTTAACTGAAGGAATAATACTGTCTGGGAACAGTTCTAAATATTTCCCAATTTTGGAAAAAGAGTAAAATGAATATGGGCTGAAATCCTCTGACCTCTGTATAAGAATTCCAATTGTTACTCAAAGGACAAACAAGTAAATACTGTTGAGAAAAAAAATGGGAGAGAAAATGCTAAAAGAGGTCGGGGAGGGAAAGAAGCAGAGACTGTTGTTCAGTGCAGCCCAGCGACCAGCAGATCACTGACATGATGTTGATGTCCAGATTCTTCATCAAAGACCTTGGAAATTCAGCCTCTTCTTCTAAACTGTGGTTGTTGAAAATCTGGCCCAGATTTTATTTTTTATATCTTCTCCCTAGAGGTTAAAATTTATCCAGCATATTTAACTCCCTTTTAAAAACAGAGGCAAAAGGAAAGGTAAGTGCCTACAAAAATGTTGTGATAAAGCTTAATCATCAATTTCCGTCTGCTTTGGCTGATATGGCCTCTCAAAAATTAAGGGGATTAGCTAATTATTGTACCACCAATAATTCTGAAAAGCTTTGGAAGACTTCATAGGCAGAAGGGAGTGTTTAGCCCAATCTTTTGTCATCCACAGCATCCAATGATACATCAGAATAAATCACTAAACATCTGGTTTGGCATTCTGCTTGCATTTAAGTAAATAGCGAGACTCCCACTGACAGAGAATGAAGACATCAAACAGACCCATGATCACTAAAGCTCTTGGAATGAATGAAGTTTGGTAGATGAAATGGATCTATGTTCTTTAAATAGAAGTACAAAATTATACCATTTTCTCTATCCTGAAAACACATTTGCATCTGCTGTAGCAGGCAATTGCTCCCATTTTCTTTAATGTAGCTGTTTATATATGTAAAGTTAAATGCATCCATAGTATTTGCAGAATATGGACCTTTGAGATTTCAGGGGATGCTATAAGTCTAAGAAACCTGAATTTCAAGATAGAAGGTGAAGAGGTTAATTTGAATGGTCTGGGAAAGGAACATGGCTGCTTGTGTCTGAAATTGGAAAAAAAAGAAGGCAAGGGTAAGCAGCAATGGTTCCAGTAAGATGCCAGAGAGATTGGTTTGCAGTTTCATCTTGTTTGACATTATCTTTAATGGCATGGAAGAAAGAAAATAGCATACTTTCTAGATGGCATTTAAGTATGAGGGAATCACAAATAACAGTGAGGAGAGAAATGCAATGTGGGGCCAGTAGGGAAGCCAGCAAGAGGCCAAGATTGAGGAATTAGCCTGTGCTGATTTTTCTGGTGTTTGCCTCCCTGAAAAAGAGGACAGAGGATGAAAGAGTGGAAACGAGCTCTGCTGCAAACCAGATGAATGAATACACATTTCTCCATTTCTATTAAATGCTTAAGCCTATGGCAAGCTTTAAATTTATTTTAAGCTGTCTGTACACTTTCAGGCTCCTACTTTTAGCTCCCAGCTATGTATGTAGCCCCCAGTGAATGGTACTGTGGCAAAAGGGGTATTTAGCAGTAGCTGGAGTCTGGGGTTATACAGACACTGGAACAGATGAAGGTCACCTCAGAAAGAGCCAACAAAATCAGCTAATTTCAGGGCTCGATGCCTTTTGTCTACTTGCTATCATGACTAGATTGCCAAACTGTTTGGGGGGGCTTTGGATTTGCTAGGAGGCAGAAAAAAGAAAAAAAAAAGAAACAGGGAGGTTGTTAGGGACTTTTGTTTGCTTCTTATTTTTAAAGTGTACTGCAACATGACTTAGCTCCCAAGAGCAGGAACGGTTTAGTGTATGGATCCTTTTCCCTCTAGCAGGCTGGCTTTGGGCCAACTCAGATCAATGCTGTCTAAAAGTCATTACCATCTGATGCCTGCTAGGTGGGCTATGTGAAATTAGGTTCAATCCAGTGACAACTGACAGAAAAGCAGGTAGTTTTCTTGAAATACGTAATATTAGGATGAGATTGATGCTATTGTTATACAAACAAGATTAATAACTAAGGCTCCTAGCAAGCCTCAGGGCAGATATCCATTGCATTTACCAATTCTTGCAATTTGCTTCTCTTATGCTGTAAGATTTGTATTCTAGGCAATGGTCATATTTGGTGACATGGCTCCTGATGCCAAGAGTCTACAGCCTTACTGCTGCCATGGCTGCTTGGCTTCAAGTCTCAAGCTTCTACGCAGCATTTGCAATGTAAAACACACATGTCCAGTGTTACTACTGAAGGGATATAATACTACAGATGCATCATTAACTTCTTATTAGATGTGCTGTTTTACCTGCTTGGGGAGGAGGAAATATCTGGATCAAGAGCAAATTCGTTATTCTTGGTTTAAGTTTAAAATTTAAGTATAGATAAGTTCGTAAAATATGTACAGGTTGTGGACGAACATAATATTGTACTGCCTGGTGTCTTTTACATGTGAAAATACCAAAGTACTATAGATCTATGGGAACAATCAAGTCTGAAAAGGAGTAGGGCTGGATTTCAAGAATATGCATTTACTTAAGCAATATTGCCTCTTTTTAAAAAGTGGAATGGATACTGTTTGAAGGCATTTTTATTACTATATGGGAAAAAGCAATGGAGAATATATTGGCAGGACCACTTAGCCCCTTATGCAATGTCTAAATAGCCCTGCATAGGACAAGAAATGTGATAGATCCTCAGGGTGTAGTAGGTGGTCTAACATTAATTTGCCTCTTCCAACATACATTAACCTACAAGGGCTCTGTCTAGTTGAATCTACATCATGTTGAGCAGAAAATAATTATCCAGAGCTTAAGAAAATCCAACTTTCACAAAGGAGCTGCTTGAATATGGATGACTTTGTGCAGCCTGGGTGACAACTGTAGACTGTTTTCAGGTTGCTTTATTATTGTTTACATTCCTTTCTAAGTTTTCTGCCATTGCAGTTTTATTTCCCTTCCTAAATTCCCATTTTAATGGAATTCTTATTCTTAAATCATCAGCGCCTTGTAAAAGCTACGTAAAGCACCTGTCTGTGTCCCTTGCAGTGGATTTGCTATTGCCTACACCACCCTTTTCCCCATATCCACTTATGCCACCAGACTACAGAAATTTGCCATGTTCACACCAAGTCTCAGATGTGCAGCCACAGAGCAGAAGCACAGGAGCAGAGCACATCTTAATCTGACAGCTGCCTCCAGACACTGACTGACACAGGACAGAGACAGGGAATAACATTTGAGTGCACTGATTTGCCCAAGCTGCCTTTCCAAAAGACTGTCTAGTCTTCTCTGCCTCTTTCCATATGGCAGCCCTGGGGGGCATGTTTTCTTAAGGCTCAAAAGCCTGCTGAGGCTAGGAAACTGTCGTGCTTCACAATCCAGTCAAACATGCCCTGCATTCAGGAATTCCTTCTGGCTATTCCTTTCATTAGCACTTTAATAGTATCTGAGTTTTCTTGTGGATGACTGATCCCATCAATGGTAGTCAGAGGCCCTCTGTACTTCTGTTTTTATTAGAGGTCAGTTTTGTTTGGCACAGTGACAAGTTTCTAATCGTGTTTGTGGAGGAACACTTACTCATTTTTTTTAATAACCTGCTTTACTGATGTAAACATAAATCCAGATTTAATCAGACCTTTTCTTGGGATGGCATTAATCTTCATAGTTGAATAAAGGCAGTGTTGTTTTATTTCACAGCTTTAAAAATAAAACTAAACATCTATCCAATAAAGTCAGTGTTACTAAAAGATGATAGAATGGGATGTCAGAAAGTAAGGAATGGAATAGTTTGTTGTGTAGATTGTGCGAGGCGATAATCTATAAACCACAATTGATAAAACTGATATTGAAAGTGGTACTGCAGGAGGTGGAAACCAGCAAGCCAAGGTCCCTGATGTAGAAAGGAAAATGAGGAGAAACTGCCTCTGAAAATCCTCTGTCTGCACTGTTTCTTTCAAATAAGTTACATGTGTTTGGCTCATAAATGGACTTCAGTTTTAGAGGTGGTTTTACACTATGGCTTTAATTTATGCACTGAAATCATGTGCAGAGCAGCAATTGCTGATGCTAAGCATGTGTGGGTGATAAATTACACACGCACACAACACATGCACAAAATTACACATGCACACAACACATGCACACTTTGGCTTCTCTTCTTCTGCGTCTGATACCAAATGCCAAAATACCAAACCTTGCCAGTCCAGGATAACATCAACTGTGCCCTGCTCCACAGATAGCCCCATTAATTGCTTATCAAGAAGGTGGCTACTCGTCTTGAGGAAATGGCAGTAGAATCTGGCACGGAATGTGCTGTATTCACCAGCTGAGGAATGAAGCTGCTACTTGACCTGTGCCTGACTAAAGCAGCTCAGTTCCACTTGGCTTCTCTTCTCAGTAGGGAAA
>NW_009952974.1:2215018-2220021 GCF_000747805.2 Chaetura pelagica
GATAATGGATTTGTAGAGATCACTAACTCATCTCTGCTGTTTGAAATCTTAAAGGTATCGAAATTAGAGGGATTGTTTGAAGGTCTAGTGCTTTTTTTCCCTTTCTAATCTTATTTTCTTAAGCCATAAACATCCTTTTGATTCTTTATTCTTTTCTTTTCATGCCATCTGGCTTTAGGAAAGACAGAAACCCGCTCTTCTTTGCACGGGCTATTGAGGTTGTCAGTAAGTATGATTTGGTTGGCTGGAAACTAGTATGATTATTTGTTTAGTTCATCCTCTCCACAGGTTGATAGAAATGGGCAGTAAGCTAACCTTGTCAGGAACTGTCTGTCTGCCAAACACAGCCTCATGCTTGCAACTAACAGACACAGCTAAAACCCCATTTTTGCTTGCAAAGGGCTGTTCTCAGAGCTAACTGCTCAAAGACTACAACACCCCAGTGTGAAGTTCCGAGGTCTTCTTCCCCCAGAAGAGGAAGGTGAACTCCTGTGCTTATGAATGGAGGTTGCTCAGAGCCTGCCAGGATCAGGCTTATATATATTTGTACCACAGCAGTTGATAGCACTGTCATCTCTGTGCCTCTAATGAACTAACTGGAGATGCTCACAGGGCTTTAAAGGACTAGGTGCTATGACAGTTATATCTCCCTTTTGTTCAATGTCTGTTCCAAATTCATCAGGAAAAATGCAAACCCCTCTCCTGGTGCAGTGCAGGGCTTTGTGAGCAAACACAGTTTGAGAAGAGAGCTTCTCAGTCTTTGGGTCTAGAGCCCTGCCTCTGCAGATCATCATGTCCTGTCATTCCATTCCTATTTGTTTTTAGTCATCAAAAAGGAGTGAGAAAGGGGGTAAATTAAAAGAGAGGGCATGAAAATGGGGAGACCAAGCACATGATGGCAGATGAGAAGAGCAGAGTCCTTCAGTGTGAATAGGTCTGGATGACAGTTTTGTGGCTTTTAGTACAAAATGTCATGTTTGTTTGTCTTCTGTGTGGTAGTAAGAATGGGAAGAAGCTCTAGTAATTCTTTCCTTTGGTCTGTTGAAGGCTTATCTCTTGAGTCTGGTTCTATGGATTTGGTGATCCATTTATTACACAGTCTAAAGCTTTTTAACTACCAGGGAAAAATGAGCAAAAGATGAAGTTATCTAGTCCCAGAGCAAATTAAAGTGGGAATGAAAACTTTTGAACTGCAGACATTTAAGCTTTAATGAAGATTCTGAAAGAAGATGTCACTCAGGCTATTACAAAAAAGAGATCTTGGGCAGGACCAGGATCTTGGAAGCAGAAACCTTTTTACAGCACATGCTATTAGGGAATGCTCAACACCACCAGGCTTCAAAGGCCCCACTCTTCTGAGTCATAGGTAAAAGTTTCCATTGAATTCAGTGGGCTGTGGATAGTGCTTCACTTGCAGAGCCTTAAGCCTTGTGTTATCCCAGATCACTGCTGTAGAAATCATTACGAGAGCCAACAACAGGGACCCTTACAGCTCCCAGACAGCAGGCAGCAGGTGAGCTCTTATAAGATCTTATTTTCATGCAAATGTCCTTGGTAAGTGAGAATAAGGAACTGAAGAAAAAAATACCTTGAACAGGAGATACAAATGGAATTGTTTTTCAATTGAGCATTTCAGTGTATGTCTTTATGTCTCAGATATGACATTATTGTGAAACAATGAATTAAAGTAAATCACTATTGATAGTAATGCCCTGTCATAGTAAATCTAACCTCTTAGATATCCATCAAGAGGTGTTCTCCTGAGTCCTCACTGAATGTATTATGGTTAGTAGATGGCTGGAGGTAAACTGGGGGCACAGATCATGTGGTATCATCACCATCTTACTTCCACAAGCATCCCACTTCATGGGATTTCATTAACTAAGTCATTAGCATTAATATAGCCAGTGTTAACCTGCTATGCTTGGGTAGTCTTCTGGGATAATGGGTTCCCTCTACCTGTGTGAATTATGATGAGAGACAATGGTGTGTCATTAGTCCCTTGAGGTATTCCCAGCCTGCCACTGAGAAGATCCAAGTCTGTTCTCTGTATGTGTGGTATGAAATCTGGCCCCACTGACTCAGTGGAAGAAGTCCTATTGCCTTTGAAACATCAGAATTTCATTACAGGGTATAAATTCCTTTGTATCTTATTTCACAGTATTTAGATACTGCCCTGCAAGACTGCGTTTCCCCTGGCCTGTGTGAGACTTTTCAGTAGTATCATAATACAAAATGGTATTTACACATAAACATTCAATTTTGGGGGGGGGTTCTGAGCATAGGGAAATGCTGTGATATCTTTACATTTTCCACATTGTGATGCCTGATCTACTAAGAATGAAAGCCTCTTTTTGAAGCATTTTGAGCTGTGCATGCATGTATGCATACATACATTTGGTTTTTGGTGTGTGTTTGCTGGTGTGGTTTTATCTTTTAATGACATAAGTAAGGATATATATTCAAAATATATTCTAAGGGTATTGTAAGGATCAGGGTGGATTTTGAAGTGTTCACTTAAAGTATTTGCCAGAAATGTGCTTTTGCAAAAATGCACATTTTAATGCTTTTCCTGCTTACCAAAGGAAAAAATATGGAGCAAATTGTGTGTAAGTAAATACATTCCTCTTCACCTTTAAGTGTGTTGCTGTCAGCTGATATAATAGGTTTTCTCGCCAAGGATGAGGCAGATGAGTGGGCTCTGAGTCCTGGAGGGAGGCAGACAGTATAGCTATTTTGTTTTTAGATTTCAAATGGTTTTGAGAGCCTGCCATCAGACAGGGAGAAGTCCTGGGCTTTGATGGTTGTTGAATTGCAGAGTGCGTGTTTTGACAACCCAGCAGAGCCCGAGCTGCATTGGAATTCATTACACCCAGAACACAGAGCAGGCCCAGCATGGGATGTCCTCAACTCCCCATAAACAAACCCATTCTGGGCTTTTGGGCAGCTCTGCAGCTGGTTGCTGGTGGTCCATCAGCTGGGATCAGTAGTGATGGCAGGGGACCTCAGGCTCTTGTTCATTGTCTGCACCCTTAGGGATCTGTAGCTCACTGCCCAGCCAGGAGCAGCATGTTACATGACACTCATCCTGATGGTGCCAGCAAAGTGGTCAGTGCCTAACTGGGATAAATTGCAGCCTGCAGAGTGGCTGAGGGCTGCAGCACAGACCATATGGAGATTATTTCCTGAATTTATGCAGCACATGTTTTCCTATAAATTAAATTCAGAGCAAATGTGTATCATAATAGGGTGATACTCACAACAGCCTTCCCTGTTGTGAATTACAATGACCTCTCTCAGCTCACTGGGTGCCCAGCGAAATGGCTTCATGCAGTTGGAAACAATAGCAAGTTTGTGGTGTCAGGGTCAGAAAGCTTGACCAAAAGGCGCTCTAACTAAAAGCAGAAGCTTTTTTCTTCCCCCCCTACCCGCATTGCTTCTCTCATTCTTCCCTCTAGAAACTGCCTTCTTTCCTCCTGAGGGGCTGAGTTACTCAGAGGGTGGGCAGGTGCCCAAGTGTCTGCTTTGTAATTAGCTGGGTGCTGCCCTTGCTGAGGAGCTGCTGGATGGCAAAGGCAGCTCTGGATGTGGTAGTGGCCCCACTTCATGGATGAGGGTGGTGTGGATTGCTAGAACAGCAGGATGGGGGTCCTTAGTGAGAATAATGAGCAAAGCAGTACATGTCCCTTCTGTGTCCTTGGACTGAGAGTCTTTTCTAGGCAAATATTTGATGTTCTGTTGCCTGGGGCTCGGGCAAAATCGTCTTTGCCTTTTCCCTGGGTGTGTTGAAGCAGCTAAAGGAAAAATGTAGTAGAGACAGTCATTGTAACTGCCTTCTTAAAAGATGGAAGATAAAGTTATGTTCCTTACAACTCTGTGTGTGAAATCTTTAGTAGAGGAAATGTAGGAGCTGCCATGTAGGAGCAAACTGGCAACTCATAATTAAAATATAAATATATACATGTGCTTGTGTATATATAAATATATATACACACACAACTGTATAAAGAAGTGGGCACCAGAGAGCAAAATAATCCAGGGTTTTCTTTAGGGCAAATCATCATGCAGTCAGTACAGACTGATAGAGTGTTTTCAGCTGTGCTTAAGGGACTTGCATTTTCATTTGCAGCTGATTACAGGCTAATGGGATTTCAAAGATTTCTGGGAGGGAACAGTTCACATCTCACTGCACTTGATTCTTTTTTTTTTTTTTCTTTTTTTTATGGTTCATTTATCACACTGATACCTACCCTTAGAATAAATTTTATTACTCTCCTGTTTAGCTTCTTGAACTGAATTTTTCCCCTTGGTCCCTTGTTGCTCTCTAATTGGCAGTTTTCAAATCATTTGGGACTTTTGGAAAGATCCTATCAGCCTTTCTGTGATAGAACAGAACGGATCATTGAAATAAGAAATCATGTTGCAAATCTTTTTAGGTTTAGTCCTCTCTTCTTTGCCCTTCACTAATACATGCATGATGTGGCTTGTACTGTTATGTTTTCTTAATGAAAATTAACAATTGGAGAGTGACTCATGGGAACAACCAATACGTCTGAATTTTATTGCTGCAGACTAATTCTGTGACTGACCTTCTCTGGTTAGCAGCAGTAGTAACCCTAGTTATTTTTCTTTAGCAGCTCACATGTTGGGAACACACACTTTGCCTGTAAACATGGATTGAGGAAAATGAATAAGATAGTGTTCAAAGCAGCCAAAAGCTTAGAAATAATGTTCTGCTGTGACTTTTCCAAACTGACATCTTGATGTTGGGATTATAAATGAAACCATTGTTCCGGCAAAGGCCAAGACTAATAGAAAGCCTTTATTACTAGTCCATGGGCTAATTCTGCTTGTCTGACCCGTTTGGATGGACACAGTGTCAGAAAGCATACTTACAGAGCTTGCTTTGTGTGAGATTTGGCCTGCTGAGTGATTACATGGGAACACAAAGATATCTCAATGACAAGTGTTCTTTGACTAAAATTTGTAAAGTCATTTTCTTT